>NW_015171616.1:86473-112858 GCF_001447785.1 Gekko japonicus
GGAGATTTTTTGTCTTCGCTTGGAAAAACCACACATCTGCCCTTTTCTTTTCTTTTTTGGACCTTTGCTATTTGATTTGCCCTTTTCTTTTTCTTTTTGAACTTTTTTGCTATTTGATTTGCAGCTTTGTACCTTTTTGCTATATGATTTCTCTCTCTCTCTCTCTCTCTCTCTCTTTGCACCTTTGCTATTTGATTCAAAAGATTCGAACAACCTGAACTATTTGATTCAAAGGATTTGAAGAACTTCCCTAGAACAGAAGGCTCAAATCTGGAGACTTTTTAGTGAAGATCGAAAGATGATTGACTGACAATGTAGTCTTAAGCAGAGTTATACCCTTCTAAGCTCATTGACTTCAGTGGACTTAGAAGGAGTAACTGTTTAGATTGTGTGCAACTGCTTGACTGTATGCATATCATGCAGTCCAGGGATCATTTCGTAGAAAAAGAGGTGCAGGAGCTCATTAGCATAACACATTAGCATAACTTATTTGCATATGCCACACCCCTTGACATCACTGGAAGTGTGTCAGAAGGCAACACCCACCGCTCAGGCTCCACTGGACTGTTTTGGATTGCTAGCTATTGAGGTGTGTGTGTGTGCAGATCTGTCCTCGCGGAGGAGGGAGAGCTTGTGCCTGAATAAAACTTGGTCTTAAAGGTGCCACTGGATTGTTTTGGACGGGGGGGGGGGGCTCTGCAGCTTACTTGCCTGCTTCTTGCTCTGACTGAGAGCTGCTGGGAGCAGGGGGCAGGGCTTGTTGCATGTGCCCGCCCCCTCGGCTCTTTACTGCTGGAGCTCCGCTCCTGTGCACTCCTGCAGGAAATGACCCCTGATGCAGTCACAGGTTTGAGTCTGGGGTCCCCACTAGGGAGACCTCCCTCTTCGTTGTCTGCTGCCACTTGGGGGGGCAGCAAGTGTGAAAATTGCCAAAAAGCAGCATCATGCCAATGATGTGATGACATCACTTCCAGAGAATATCCATAGTTACCATAGAGTTTTGTCTGAATCCTAGAGAATTGGTTGGTGTCACATCAGTGCTGTGATGTCACTTCTAGTTATTCACCGGAAGCGGTATTGCGCAGCTGGCATGGCATCCGCCCATCCTTACCCCCTCCATTTCTCACTGATTGCCAGCCAATAAATGTCAGCCCTAGTCCCCACCCTGTATCCTGGGTAACAGCCAGCTGTGAATTGTGGGTCCTCCTCAGTTCCCATGTGCGTGGTGCCCAATTAAGTTGGTGAATGCAGTGCATGTTGGAAAAGGGCTTCAGCCTCCCCCCACCCGGCACCATTTTCCAACATGGAGTGTTCTCAGTTGGCAATACGTGGCCCAACAGACCAACAGCAGCTTGCAGGACAATTTCAGCTCAAGGAAATGGTGCCCTGGGGAGGCTGAGCCGCTTCTCCATATGCACTGCAATTGTGATCTGAATTTGTCGCTATGCCTGTGGGAACTGAGGAGAACCCACAACTCAGGGCTGATGGTTACGCAGGATCTTGGACCCAGCTTTTGTACTCCATAACATGCAATAAAAATGCTAGAGATTTAGAACACAGTGCTTTTAAGTAGACTTCAGGCCTGTAATCAGGAAATAATGTGTGGTGAGGAAGAAGATATACATAAAGAATTCTCTTTCTTTCTCTCAGAATGACCTGATACAAAATGAATACAGAAAATTTGAGAATGGCAACTTGCTTTGAAATGGTATTGCACAAATGAATGAGGGATAGAACCGCCTACCTCTATAATCAGGACAGGTCAGTGGAACCGTCTTGCTTATAGAACCATAGAGTTGAAAGGGCCCTCCTGGACATGCCCTATTCTGTATTTTAGATGCTATGTTATATATTTTATAATCTATTT
Organism: Gekko japonicus; assembly: GCF_001447785.1. Taxonomy (NCBI): domain Eukaryota; kingdom Metazoa; phylum Chordata; class Lepidosauria; order Squamata; family Gekkonidae; genus Gekko; species Gekko japonicus. Next base: position 88,341 of record NW_015171616.1, read on the forward strand.
TTCCTTTTTGATACAATTTTATTTAGCTTTTTGTTAAATTTTCTATTTCTATATTATAACTGGAGTTTTAAAAACTTGTATATTTGTATACCTGAATACTGTTTGCTTCTGTCAACTGGATCTGGTCGTGGACCGTAATATAATAAAACTGAATTGAATGGGACCAATGCAGAAAATCCAAAACTATTCCTCTAGATGTCTGTCCAGCCTCCATTTGAAGACTTTCAATGGAGAAGAAGATTGGATTTATACCCTGCCCTTCACTCAGAGTCTCAGAGCAGCTTTCTTTCCCTTCCCTCTCCACAACAGACACCCTGTGAGGCAGGTGGGGCTGAGAGAGCTCTGACAGAAACTGCTCTTTTCAAGAACAGCTGTGCCAGAACTATGGCTTGCCCAAGGTCATCCAGCCAGGTGCAAGTGGAGGAGTGGGGAATCAAACCCGGTTCTCCCAGATCAGAGTCCGCACACTTAACCACTATACCAAACTACTATGACAGATCATAGTAACTTCACCATTAGGCTCCTCATGTACTGATGGGGTTGCTTCAGCAGGGCAAATGGTCCCAGAGGAGCATCATTTCAGGAAACGAAGACAGCAGTGCAAACAGGTTAAGCCCTGTCTCTTTGTGTGCTGTGGTCCTGATCCTGATCCACATAGTTTCCCACAAGCTGTGACTTGATAGCACTTTCTACCACTACAGCTCTGCTCGGCAGTGCAGTTCTAATCTATGAGGCCTTAATTTTCTCCTCCTCTCCTTCACATCTCAGATTTGATCTCTGATATTTCTAGTTGGGAGTCTCATTGTCTTCTCCAACTCAAGGTAAGCCAAGATGGAAGTTCTTCTCCAACTCAAGGTAAGCCTCTGAATCCCAAAGCCATAAAGCAACTTCAGGGGAAGGGTCTCATCCTCTATGCCCTGTTGTTGGCCATCTTAGAGGAACTGGTTGACCACTGTGTGAGACAGGATGCCGGACTAGATGGACCACTGGTCTGATCCAGAAGGGCTCTTCTTATGTTCTTAACCCCTCACCCCCAAACTTAAACTAACAATCTCATGAAGCTTCCTTCTCCAGAGTCAGATCATTGGTCTATTAACATCAGTAAAGTGTATACTGACTTGTGGAGCGGCTCTCCTGGATTTCAGAGCTCTTCCACATCACCTGCTTATCTGATCATCCTAACTGGAGATTAAACCTTCTCCAGGGACCACTCTGCCACTGAGCCACACAGCCTGACCATAAACTCTGAATGAATGACTGTTTCACATCTAGAGGGTATTCTGCTCTAGCCATCGAAAAGTGGTTGGAAGGAGCCATTTGCAAAGGTTAAAATGCAGGGCCGATTTCGCACAAGACTTTGGCCCGGGCTCAACCCTCTTTTCCCTCCGGTGCATTTCATCAATTTCACACCATTTGACCCGCAGCCGGGTTTGGCCCGGAGCGTCCCCCGATTTGCTCCATATCAGCGTGATCCTTGATTCCCAGGAGTTTCCTGTTGCCTGGCAGGGAATCTTGCCCTCCTCCCTTCCCCCCTCCCCACTTTTTCCACGCCCATTACCCCCTTAGCCCACCCTCCCCTTTCAACAGGTGTGTTGAAAGCCCCTTAATCATCTGGAAAGGTCCTTAAAAAGCTCACATAGCTGCCTGTAGCAAAGCTCACACTGACATCTTGTGGCTTTAACCAGAAACAGCACCTGTCAAATGATGAGCTGCCTTTATTCTCCTTGGTTCATACTATTTACCGTGGAGTTTTATCCGATCATTCAATTTGGAGAGGTGCCAACTGCAGCAGGGATTCATTCGAGGAAACAGAATTGTCAGGATTTAAAGCCTGCATAGATGGAATGACCGATGACTCGGAGACCATTCTGTGACTCTGCATCTGGTCAAGGCTGCTGCTGAGGAAAGGCCCTCTGTGCATGCTCAGAGGCACTCTTGGAAAACAGGCTTTGGAGTTCACAGTTTCCACATACTGTTTGTGTACGCTTCAGATTTAGAATCCACTCTTACAGTTCTGCATTCCTTTCCTTTCCTTTTTTTAAAAAAAGCAAACTTACGTATCTCTGTACAAACTTAAAAAAAACACCAAGAGGCAGACAATACATCAAAATGGGGAGGGGGCAAGACAGATCTCAGTTCACTCACTGTAAGGAGAAACAGGACTCCAAATCCATTTTAAAATCTATTGTGGGTCCTGGTTTGCATATACATTTCTACACAACACAAATCCCATGTTTGTACACCTTAGCTTTAAGACACACACACATAGCCCCCAACTGCAGCTGAGCCCAAATCTACTGATGAACAGGAATAAAAATCTGACATTTAGAAGCACCTTTGTGTCACCTCAGGAAGATTCTGAAGAGTGTCAGATACAAAACTTGTCAAGGAATAGAATTGGGCTAAACATTATTTTTTATCCCCAATAGCTGAACCTTAAAATCAAAGGGGCCAGCACCGTACAGAAGATAAGTGTTTAATCAAACCCCTACAGAACCCTGCCTCTGAAATGCTAGAACTGACAACTTTTAAACAGTCCCTCTAATGGTCCCTCATATCAGTTTGATATGCAAGCACTTATCAGGTGATGTCCTTTAACGTCATGCCATGAGAAGCTTCAGCTGCTCCTTAAACCTCTAGTTTGATATACTAGTTTGGTGTAGTGGTTAAGAGCGCGGACTCTAATCTAGGGGGACCAGGTTTGATTCCCCACTCCTCCACATGCAGCTGCTTGCATGACCCTGGAACAGTCATAAATTCTTTCAGAGCTGTTCTCTCAAGAGCAGTCCTCAAAAGAACTCTCTCAGCCCCACCTTCCTCCTGTTAAAGGGACAGGATATTCCCCTGCCCTGCTCTTCTGTCCAATTAGCAGCCTTCTCTCATACTGCAAAGATGCCATTTCTTCTCCACTATTTTGTGTCAATGCTGATATCAAGACTAAGTAAGACTGAGGCTCTAAAGATCACCCAGTTGACACCAGTTCTCTTTACGGCTGTCTTCTGATGATTCAGGATACCAGATTAGGAGGCAGGCCACTCTTATTAGGATTTCTTTTTTAAGACTGTAAACACAAGGTCAGGGGTAAACAGTAAGTACTTGTTAATGTTTTATATCATCACTGCTACCATTCTGTGGCTTTCTGGTCACATTCCTGTTTTCTAGCCAACTCCATTCCCAATGGACTAAACTGCTGTGTGATCTCGTGGAATGATAACAAACATCCTATCTGATAAGTGGAGAAGGTCAAGGTTGCTTTGCAAATGTCCCCATGCTGGCTTACCATATGAACCCTTTGCCTGCTGCAGGTGAACAGGAAGTGATGTTGATGTTAGATGTGTCAGTCTAAATGATGTGGTCAAATGCCAGTATCTGCTACTATTGGATCTGTATGCATGCTAGAGAGCAGGCATAGGCCAGTGGCTAAGACAGAGATGTAAAACTCATTTGTTACAAGATGTCCTTTGTCGGGCTAGGCCATGCGTGCCATGAAACGTCATGCCAGGTCTCGGAGATATAAACTGTATAAAGGACAGCAGCTGGTAAGCTCCAAGTTGTTGTATCCTCACTGCAAGGCCCCATGGGCTGCGGGTGTGTGCAAAGGAAAACCCATATGGGTGGACTAGAGAGCCAGTGGTGCAGCACTGGGCAGACGCTCCCATGCAACCTGACTTAGGCTTGCCAAGTCCCCCCGGGGGAAGGGGAAACCCCCGCCCCAGAGGCCCGTTCCCCGCTGCCAGCAGATCGGGCCCCGGGGGGGACCCCACCCCGATGTGCACGTCACCAGGAAGTGACGTGACGACGTCGGGCACGCTGGGGGTGGGGCCACGGTCATCCAAGGGAAAACTCTATGGTTTTCCCTCGTATGGCCATGGCCCCGCCCCCAGCGTGCCCGCCGTCGTCACATCACTTCCTGGTGACGTGTGTGCAGCGCGCGTACGCTCCAGATGCCAGCCGGGAGTCCCCCGCTGGCGCAAAGATTGGACTTGGGAACCCTAGCTTGACTGCTGCAGACGAGGTTGTTTCGCCATGCTGAAGCCACAAACAGAGTGGCTCCCCCCACTCCCCCCAAGGAGTCTCCTGTTCCCTCCCTTGCACTGGTCGCTCATGGGCCGCATAAGAGCCCCAAATGGGTCGTTTCCGGCCCCCGGGCCTCATGTTTGACACCCCTGGGCTAGGAGATTGGTCTAGAATTCCCTGGGTTGAATCTTACCTCTACCTCTTCACTGTGTAGCCCTAGGTAGTATATTGCCCTTTAATGTCAGCCCTCCCATTCTGTGATAAGTAATAATATTGGCCTACCTTACAAGGGTGTTTCTGAATACTTGAAAGCGCTATCTGAATGCTAAGTGTCATAATGTAGTCTGATGTATATTGCACAGGCATTTAAAAGGTACCGTATGGATTGCTTATGAAGGAGGGTTTCCTTCATTAGCAACTGTTAATTTTAGAATAAAAACCAATCCCCTCACTGGACCTTGTGTTTCAAAGGTTCTACAGGAAGGTCTGCGCTTCATATGCCAATGTGTCCAAATGCAGGAATACCACATGTTGAGTGTAATACAGAGTGTAATACAGCAGATTCTGGAATAATTTTCAGTTTGTAATTAAACTGGGCAAAGCCTGGTCAAGATTTTCTTTAAAATTTTCTTCAAGTTAAATATATATCGTCAGCATACTTAGAGGGATAGTGTTCCCATTTTAAAGACTCAGAACAAATTGGATAATGGAATGACGACTTCTAAAGTGGTAGGAACATGCATGTTTTAACAGGGTGGTGTCAGCTGAAGACATCAGTGATATGTTCCATATGTGATTTGTAATACAAATAGCATTCTATATTTCACGTCTGTATGTTTTGAATGTTTGTGAACTGAAATAAAAATATATATTTAAAAATGTAGGCTTGCTCACAGCTTTTATGCTAGCAGCTCTTTTGCCTCACAGAGGCCCCTGCCACACGGCAGGGAAAAGATGGGGCGAAGCGTGGCTTTTAAAAGCCATGCCAAAAAAGAAACGCCCCGGCGAGATCCCACGGATACCGGTTGCCACGCTCCGTTGCTCCCCAGCACGATCAGATGCCGGGGAGGAAGATACCAGTCGGAGGGGGAGGCTGCCGTACTGCGCATGCTCGAGCATGCGCAGTACGGCAGGGGGCTGGGGATGCGACGGCGGCAACACGCGCCGCCGATCCCACGGCCGGGATGAAGCGGACCATCCGGATGAACCACCGAAGGTAGGTGGTTCATCTTTGCCGTGCTTCATCGGGGGAAGGGCCAGATCGGAGGCAGGAGTGCAATGCCAGCCAGATGTTGGCGTGGGATCGCGCCCGTTTGCTGCGCTTCAAATCTGGCCCGCTCCCGGCTCAAACTGCCTCATATGAATGGGGCCAGAGTAGAATTTTTGCTCACAGGACTACACGGCTTAGAGGGAACATTGGCCCCTCAGTCAAAGATGCTGAGGATCAGAGCAGCTTCCCCAAGTCTTTGGGGTCTGGCGGGTGCAAACAGAAGAGTCATTGTTGTCAAATATTACCATGCTGCTAATGACATTTTCTGTCAAATAAAAAAGGAAAATATTTCTGTTGGGGAGAAAAGATAAAGGAAAACGTCTTAAAAACAATTAGGGCAGAATCAGACAGTGGAAATTTTAGAGAGATAATGTGGGGGAGTGGTTAGAGTATTAGCCAAGACTTGGGTTGGTCCAGGCTGAAACTGCTACTGGTCTACGAAGGACACAAAGTGACCATGGCCCAGTCATATGGATGGGCAGGAACATAAAAAACCTGGTTTGGTTCAGAGTGGTCCCAAACTGAATGCCGAACCAAGCCAAAAGACATTTCAGCAACGCATTTCACTTCCAGTCACTTCGAAGCAAAGAGGAATGAAACGGACAGCTTTAATATCTCATAGCCATTTAAACCTAACAGCTGATGGGCAGATCCACCCCATTGTAAGGTTTAAATGGCTAGCAGCCATCTTAGCAACCCGTTTCACTCCCCTTTGCTTCCAAGCAGGGGGAAGCTAAACAGATCGCTGAAATACACCCATCCTGCTATTAGGCTGAAATGGCTGCCAGCCATTTAAACCTAACAGCTGGCAAGCAGATCCACACTGAATAGCTGAACCAAACTGGACAAAAGTTCAGTAAATGTTTGGGGAAGGCACCTTCCCAGAACATCAGTTCGGGCGGCTTCAAACCATGCCAAGTTCGTGACCAACTTTGGTTTGTGAACCATTTCATGCCCATCCATACCCAGTGATATTCTCTCAGACTAACATGCCTCACAGAGACGGTTTGGTGTAGTGGTTAGGAACACAGACTCTAATCTGGGAGAATTGGGTTTGATTCCCTACTCCTCCACATGCAGCTGCTGGTGTGACCCTGGATCAGTCACAAGTTCTCTCAGAACTGTCCTCTCAAGAGCAGTCCTTGAAAGAGTTCTCTCAGCCCCACCTACCTCACAGGACATCTGTTGTGAGAAGAGAAAGGCAATTGTAAGCTGCTCTGAGACTTGGAGTGAAGGGTGGGGTATAAATCCTATCTCCTCGTCCTCCTCCTCTTCTCAGGGTTGTTGGGAAAATGAGGGGGGGGTATCACATGTGCTGCTTTAAACTTCTGGGATCAAGAGCAGGCTAAACATATAGCAGGGATTTTTTTAAAAAAAGTTCTATCACATTACAAGGACCATTACTAGTATTTTTAAATAGAGCACTTTCTATCTGTAAATATACCTAGCTACATAGCTTCAGGGCTATTTTTGGGCAGGAACGCACAGGAACGGAGTTCCGGCTGGCTCCCAAGTTGGCCACGCCCAGCAGGAACTCATTAGTATAATAGGCTACACCCAACAGCAGGAACTCATTAGGATTGGCTACATTAGGGGTGTGTGGCCTAACATGCAAAGGAGTTCCTGCTACAAAAAAGGCCCTGGGTTTTGACCACAAACAAGGTAAACAGAATAAGAAGCAAAAGGTGGGTGTGGCTGGATGACCACACTTCTGGTAACATGGGGGTGCAGCCTAATGTGCTAATGAGCTGTGCTGTCAGGGGTGTGGCCCAATATGCTAATGAGTTCCTGCTGTTGGGTGTGGCCTATTATGCTAACGAGTTCCTGCTGGGCTTTTTCTACAAAAAGAGCCCTGCATAGCTTCATCCCCAAAGACCCTTTACTGGTGGGGAGATTTCTGGAAAAGCAACAGAATTGGGGTGCACATCTGGAGTTCCTGGAATACCAGAGAAAACCATGTTTACCTGGGCAATGTAAGTACTGGACAACAAGACCACCTCCCCCATGGCTGGTGTTTTCCATGCTTTAACATTGGAATGCTGGTGTGTTACTCCATGGGGGGGGGTCAAGGTTGTTGTCCCCTCGGTGCCTCTGTGTGCTCTGCTGCCTTTATAGTCCCTTTCTTTACCTTGAGGCTGCAGGGATAGACTTGAAAGGGTGTGGACCAAGACTCCACTGGGGTGCGGGAGGAAGGAAACATTCCACAAGATTTCTAGGGAGGGAGTGCTCCTCCAGCCAGACTCCTTCCTCGTCTGACAGTCTCTCTTCTCTGTCTCTTCCAAGGAGGGTTGCCAACCTCCAGGTGTTGGCTGAGGATCTCCTGCTACACTTGGTCCCCAGATGACAGAGATCAGTTCCCCTGGAGAAAATGGCTGCTTTGGAGGGGGGACTCTCTGGTGTTGCATCCTGCTGAGGTCCCTCCCCCAAACCTTCCCTTCCCCAGAATCCACCCCCCCAAAACTCCAGGAATTTCCCAAGCTACAGCTGGCAACCCTACGTCCAAGAGAAGCAACCCCCATTTTCGTTATGGCTGGTGTTATGTGTGCTGCGCTGTAATCACTTTCAGGGCTCTTTTTGCAGCAGGAACTCCTTTGCGTATTAGGCAACACACCCCTAATGTAGCCAATCCTCCAAGAGCTTACAGTAGCCCCTGTAAGAAGAGCGCTGTAAACTCTTGGAGGATTGGCTACATTAGGGGTGTGTGGCCTAATATGCAAAGGAGTTCCTGCAACAAAAAGAACCCTGCGATGGTGTCTGGGGCTGCGTAGGATCTGTGAAAGCAGAACTGACCCACCCGGCACCACCAACACGGCACCCTCCGATCCCACCTGCGTTCCCTTTCCCACCTATCCCTTTAGCTCCATCACGGATACGTAGGGGTCCCTCAACCTTGCGGAGCCACAGGACTGTTTACTACTATTGTCCTCCCACCTGCCTCTTTCCACAATTAGTGGCCCGAAATCCGTCAGTTAAAGATGCAGCCAGCTTTTAAACTCACTCAGTTCCCCTCCTTGCTACAGCCTCCCTTCCCACATGGCTTTCAGTCATGCAGATCCCACGGTCCCCCAGCATAACCCCACTGGTGGCCCTCCTGATGGCACCTGGGTTTTGTTCACTCACAGAGCAGTGGACCGGATGGGCCACTGGCCTGAGCCAGCATGGCTTCTCTTATGTTCTTATGCAACCTTTCCTTTTCACCAGCAGAAATCCTGGTTGAATCTAAAGAAACCTCTTCTGTTTTCTATCATGAATTTCCTAGCAATTTCCTAGCAATGAATTTCCTAACCAGTTTCTGCTCTGATCAAAGGAAAATTGACATTTTTTTCCCCATTTCAGTTTTGTGACCTGTTATCCCAGCCTCCCATTAATAACATTTTTTCCAAGTACAACAGCCCCACAACAAGAGCCACTCGAGGTCCTGCTAGCATTTTTCATGGTCTGCTCATGGCTCAAAGTCTAGGCAGTTTATTGGATCAATTTTGAAGTGGAAGTGAATTTTTATGTTGGGTGTAACAGCCGTTTGTGGGGACTGTTTGCAAGTGGATCGTGCCATTTTGCACAGTAAAATCCAGTTGCAAAATGCATTGAAAGTGGATTGAAAGTGCATTATTTAGTGTGTGTGAAAAGATCAACCAGAGCAGTTGTAGTGATAGTAATTTAAAAGTGGGAATTCCATAGACTGTCATATTTAGGGAAGCGGATTTGAAGACCACCCTGTAAAAAAGAAAAGAAAATCAGAGTGGTCATTTTAAAGCAAAAGTTGCCCAGAGTTAAAATCTCTTTGTTTCATATTCATGTTTCCAAATACGTAATTTTATAATGTTTAAAGAAGTGCAATTCTGCTGTACATTTATTTGGGGAGAAAGGGGAGTTTCAACAGGGGTAGTTTGCTGCACAACATTGTCTCTTCTGCACAAACAATGAAAGATATGGGAATTTTGTTCACACTGGATTTGAAGACCACCCTGTAAAAAAGAAAAGAAAATCAGAGTGGTCATTTTAAAGCAAAAGTTGCCCAGAGTTAAAATCTCTTTGTTTCATATTCATGTTTCCAAATACGTAATTTTATAATGTTTAAAGAAGTGCAATTCTGCTGCACATTTATTTGGGTAGAAAGGGGAGTTTCAACAGGGGTAGTTTGCTTATTCCTGCACAACATTGTCTCTTCTGCACAAACAATGAAAGATATGGGAATTTTGTTCACACTGTTTACAGCCGCAAATGTTACTGTTTCATGAACTACATAAAGCTTGGTATCTCTGCAGTCTTCATCAATTAGCTGGAAGGCCAAAGAAGGATTAACAGATTTGACCTGCCTACCTGTCTTAGAAAGATACCTGAAGGAAAAAGGGACGACATGATAGGACTGCAATGTGGGGCTTTACTCTGTTAGTTCTAGAGATGTGAAGGCCTGGAAAAAACTGGAAAAATTCAGAAAAAAAATGTTTTTTTCCCATTTTTTTCCTGAAGCCTTTTTGTTTTTTTCTGAAAAATTGGAAAAATTGAAAAAAGAAAAGAAAAGAAAAAAAATTGATTATGGAACGTTTTATTTTAACATGATGAATTCAATATTTTAAGACAAGGTGTTCAAGGTGTGGGGAGGGCGGGGTATAAATCTTAATAAATAAAAAAATAAAATTTTTTTTTCCAAATCATTTCTAATATTGATCAGATTGATCTAATTTCTGTGCACTGAGGACAAGCAAGTCCTAGGTTACAAACTGAACTCTCCAATGCAAGAACAGGATGCATTTCTTCCTTTAGGAGGTGCGATTGTCAGAAGAAAATAAAAAAGTTTCAGTTTTGTTTTTGTATGTGGGTGGGTATTCTGTTTGTAATAATTGTTTGGATACACTATATTTTTAATATGCTAGTTGTGATAATTTCATGCCAAGTAAAACTGTCCATAGTCATATTTTATGTTCCTAAAGTAACAGAATGACTTTCAATCTAGAAAAGACAAAAGAAATGCTAATGTAGCATTTTTTCAATTTTTCCGAAAATTTCAGTTTTTTTCCGGAAAAAAAGGGGAAAAAAACAGGTTTTTTTCCAAGCTTCAAAATTTCTGGAAATTTTACATCTCTAGCTCCCATGAAAACAGTGATCTGAGAAATCACTGAATTTTTGGAATCCCAGAGGATTTTAGCCTAGTAGGTTTCACATCTAGTTCTCTCCATAAAACATTTTTTCTGTAAATTCAAATAGAGACGGAGTATTTTGAAAACATCTAGCCTGTGGTGAACTACGTTATGAATTACGTTACAGCCTTGTACCTGCTTGAGATGACAGGTGGATGTACAGTTAACATTATGCTGAACTTTCTATTGAAAGTTGCAGTGAAGAATAGAGCATTTTGTATGTCCCTAAATATTGGTTTAAAAATGAATGCTATTTTTGTAGGGGAGGATAATTTACAAGAATTATCTAAGTAGGCTAATTCCACCCCCCTCCAGGAAGGGAAATTTCAAAATAGAACCAAAGGAAGGGTCTTCAATATCATATGACTGCCTTACACAGTATTTTGCTACAGATCCTCCCACCAGTCTTAATTTTGTTCTTTGTTACAACTGTAATAATCCAAGGTTTAGTTATAGATACCTACCCCATCTCCCCTTCGGCCTGTATTTCCACAAGGGCCCTGCCAGGTAAGAAGAGAATTGTGATTAGACTGTTATCGCCCAGCGAACAAAACTGATCCATACAAAGACATGAAAGTTAGGTTTATGAAAAAAGAAGCCATTCACATCTACACCATAATTGCCTGTGTAAACAGGAGAGATATCTTAAAGAAACAAAAAAGGTCCATTAATATTCAAAAGTTGTCATTATCATCTGCAGCCACTGGAGAAGCTCTAAAAGAGCCTCTGAATATCACCTGTGCTATGGAAACATCAAATTAGATCAATGAATAATAGTAATCCTTGAGAGAGCAGGCTTCTTTTCCTGTGGGATTCAGGAACAAGGAGCTCTCATATGAGCCTAATTAGAAGATGCCTTGTGCTAATCTGAGGAATACTTTTCACATCAATTAAACTGTGCAGGCAATCACATTTGAAATATTATTTAGTTAATTAATCAATCGATCGATTGATTTATACTCCACCCCAAGAAATCGGCTCAGGGCAGCTTACAACATAAAACCATTAAGCAATAAAAAACAATATAACGGTAGATGGCAGCAACAAACAATGTCAAAAACCCATGCCTCATGTCAGGCAGGAATAGTTAACCCAAGAAACTCCAGTGCCCAAGTAATATCCGGATCAGTAAGGGGACTAGGAAAGGGCCACCAACAGGGGAGGCTGAGATGGATTGGATGTCTGCCACCTCGACCAAAGGCCTGGCAAAACTGCTCCATTTTACAAGTGGGAACATGTCCCACCAAGCTGGGGCAAGGGCTGACAAAAACCCTGCCCTGGTTGAGGCTAAGCGGACATCCCTTGGGCCAGGGACCACCAGGAGGTATTGGTCAAAGTAGTGTAAAGCTCTCCTGGGCTCATATGGGGAGAGGTGGTCCAATAGATATGATGGTCCCAGGCAGCATAAGGCTTTAAAGGTCAAAGCCATGACCTTGAACCAGCTCCGTTATTCAATCGGCAGCCAGTGCTGTGGCCACAACGCTGTCTGAATGTGCTCCTGCGTAGGCATCGCTGTCAGCAGGCATCCTGACACATTCTGTGCTAGCTGCAATTTCCGGATCAGGCTCAAGGAAGGAAATCCTGTCCAGTTGATTCCAATGCCTCCCTTTTAGTGTCAAATTAAAATTAAGGAGACTGCAAATTGAGTCTTATGTTCTGTATGTTATGCCAATAAAGGTCGATTGATTGAAATTAAGGAGACTCTGATGGCATGTCCTGAAAAAAAAAAAATCGACAATCTCTTAAAACTGTGCTAGACTCCCAAAACCTTGCCTTCCCCATGAAACCCTGGCATGCGCTAGAGGAATGGACACAATAATATTTTTACAAGTACTTATATCTGCTAATCCAAATGGTATAGTCACAGAAGAGATGTGGATTGTGGCGGTGGTTTGTTATTGTTGTGTTGGCAATGAAAACAAAGCCTCAGATCACTAGCGACATGAAGAATGGGTTGGTGGGGGAATGGGAGATGACGGCTAGCTGCCCAGATCAGAAAATGATAGATGGGTAATAGGTATACATTTAGAAAGATAATTGGGTGGAGGTGTAGATATTATTGGTTGGGTGGATAAAATTAGAAGGGAAGGAAGTGTGGAAGAAGGATCAGATATGGCTGGATGCTTGGGCAGGTTAGGAGATGTCAGATCGTTAGCTGAGCGGATCGGGGAGGGTTCTCCAGCCAAGCCATCCGAGCAACGGCTTGGAGTGGCACAGTGAGGAGAATGCTGATGTATCACCGGGCTCAGCTGACTCCTGGCCACCAGTGGTGTGGGTACCACTTCCTGTTCCTACACTGCTGCCAGTCAGATCTGGGCTCCACCTTTCCGGCAGTGCCACAGGGACTCGGCTCAGACCTGGCAGGTAGTGGTGCAGGAGAAGGCAGTGGGCATCCATTGCACGGGTGAAGGCCCTGAAATGATTCAAGGTGACTTAATCGAATCAGCTGGAATAGACTAGAATATAATAGATACGAAGGGTGAGGGTTACGTGAGTGGGAAGGAAATCCTTGGATAACTAGCTAGGAGTGTGGAAGGATATTATGAAATAGGTGGAACAGTGGACAGGTCAATGGGTAGGCTGGTAGGTGGTGGGACAAACGGATAGGCGGTGGCAGAAGATAGGTTAAAGAAGTAAGTACCATTATCAGGACAAATCGGGCAGCATTCTCTAAAGGGGATCCAAGCGTTGGGACACCTGAGTTTATCATCACAAACGATGTCATCGCAAATGATTTTGCCGTCGTCGCACACGCATATCTGGCAGAGTCTAGGTTTCCAAACATCTTGGTCTTTGTACCTTACTCCATGCTGTGTACAGGGCCGAGGTGGAACTGAGGAAACGAGAAAAGGAAACAAGGTAGTCAAGCAAGGAGGCAAAGATCTGGCCGGGAGCCAGACCTGACAGCAGAGCAGAGAGCATACGGGAGAATCTCTGACGATGGCGCAATCAGAAATATTTCTCAAAGAATCTGGGTCTGATGACAGCCTTCTGCAAAGATTTTGTGGGGTGGGGAAAGGAAGGAGTTAAAGAGGAGAGCGAGAGTCAGGAATTCAAACTGAAGGAGAACCCATGGAGGGGAAGGAAATGTATTCTATTAATGGTCTGTGGACTTAAGAAATGGGATCCAGTGCAGAGAATTTAGGAAGGGAGGGAAGTCTGCAGGTGTTAAACATATGAGGGCAAGTTCATGGGTCAAGTGGCCTTGGTCTGTCACCTTGGCTGAAATCCTATCCCAGTTTGTTCAGAAACCGGTGCATTTAGTATCACTAATGATGTTCAGTGCAGCAGACTTAAAGTAAAGGATGGTAACAAGGAGAGGCACACCAAACGCAGATGATCGAGAAGATTTAGGGATTCCCTGCTGTCACCACCTCCATCACTACCACCACCACTGTAAATGTTTTAAAATGGGAATATGAGTTCTGCATTTAAGAATTATTTCTCCAGGTATAGGACTTAATTCTCATTACAAAATGAGCAGTGGGCTATAGAAGTACGTTTTCCTGTAAAGCCATCAGGCAGCTGTTTTACTTATTGCGAAGAGGGGAGAAAACCTTTTATTATGGGGGGGCGGGAATGATAAAATAATAACGAATGGGATTTTGGAACTTGAAACTACTCCCTCATGGAATCATTGCAGGAAAACAGGAGATCCACCACTAGATGGCAGCAAAACTCAGAAGGAATTCCACCATTGGAGACAAAATTTCACATCACAAAAGTCTTCTGCTGTTGGTACAATGTACTTTTCTATTTTTCCCCCAGTGGGAGGATATTCACTTTTCAGTTGCTGACCCCGAAACAGACTCCTTTTGATCAGTACTGACCCATTTCAAGGCCACTCCCCACATCCCCTCCCCTCCCTGCCTTCTGACCAATGAAACAGGGAAAGGGTGAGTCCATCAGTGGCCACTAGATGTTGCCTTTGGACTTGATGGATAAAGCCATTCCTCCGAATCCCGAACATCCAACAGGCTTTGTCTATGAAGTGATGCCTAGACATGTGTGCTTTATTGGCATCTCAAACATTCCCCCCCCCCCCCCTTAATAATTGCCTGATGATTTTTGCAGACTTCATCAACAAGGCAAGGAAAATGGGATTGTCCCACAACTATTCTCCTCTTCCTCCTCTGCCTGCTCCTCACAGCCACTGCTTTCCAAGAATACACAATGGGTGTGATAACACAAGCAGTTTGGCCCAACATAGACACCCCTCCCCTCTGGACCAAATGGGTGCGATCAAACATGCACATCTGGCTCCCGTGCCCCACTCGTCCCTTTTGCCGTCCCTGTCTCCTTTGACCTTCAATCTTTCCCAGCATCAGGGTCTCCTCCAGTGAGTGCTCTCTTCTCATTTGGTGGCCAAAGTATTTGAGCTTCAGTTTCATTATCTGGCCTTCTAGGGAACAGTCAGGGTTGATTTCTTTTAGGATTGACTGATTTGATCTTCTTGCAGTCCAAGGGACTCTCAAGAGTCTTCTCCAGCACCATAGTTCAAAAGAATCTATTCTTCGGCGCTCGGCCTTCCTTATAGTCCAACTCTCGCAGCCATACATGACTCCTGGGAATACCATTGCTTTGACCATGCGGACTTTTGTTGGCAGGGTGATGTCTCTACTTTTTATCATGCTGTTTAGGTTCGCCATCGCTTTCCTCCCAAGGAGAAGGCATCTTTTAATTTCATGGCTGCTGTCACAGTCTGCGGTGATCTGAGATCCCAGGATTGTGAAGTCTGTCACTACTTCCATTACTTCCCCTTCTATTTGCCAAGGAGTGATGGGGCCCTCTCATGGATCACTGCCTTGTCATGGCGAGGGGGCTTGCGTGGCTCGATGAGGCTGTGGGCTATGCCGTGGAAGGCCACCCAAGACGGACAGGCCACAGCAGAGAACTCAGACCAAGCGTGATCCCCTGGAGAAGGAAATGGCAACCCACTCCAGTATTTTTGCCAAGAAAACCACTCGTCCCTACCTTGTGCTAAAACGACTCCCATGTGGATTAAATAGCCTGGGCGAAATGCTTCCATGGTGGGTTTCTGGGCATCTGATTGCCCGGGCGTGCAATGGAAATGCAAGAGCTGTGTGATTGTTCCACTTTGTTTCTGTTGCATCGTTTGTTTGGTTTTTTTAAAACCCTGATGTGCACTTCAGTGCCCACACAGAATGCAGCCAGGAGTGCGTGTGTGCTTCTCTGCTTCTGCACATGCACAGCGGGACTTGGAAAAAACCCTGACCCAGCCATGGGTTCATGGTTGCAGCACATTAGCAATGTGAATGACCAACCTCGGGCCCACATGGTTTGGGGGCACTGTCTGATCAACAGAAACCACCCCAAATTCAAGTGGCTTATTTAAAGCCGAGATACTGCCATGGCAACCTGCCCGTCTGACCACAACCAATGACTTTCCCATCATCTGCAGCTTCTCCCCATTCCCCCTCCCTTCCAATCACAACCCCCTCCCCCCCTTCCTGGTTTTCTGAACTTGCCAAAGAATTGCAGAAATTCCAATTGATTCAGCTTGTTGCTTTGTCCCAAGGGACATGTTTAGAAAAGAGGAGGGAGGGAAAGGGAGAGAAACATGCCCAAGGCTATGTGCAGCTGGTTAAGTTCAGGTTTTGGAAGGTTATTTCATTTCTCCATAGAGCATTTGAAAAGAGCAAGGAAGAAGAAATGCTTGCGTTTTTTTCCATCTCTGCTGTCTCCTTTCTCCCCCTGCCTTCATGCCAACCCCAAAAGCTTCAGAAAAGTCACAAACACCTCTCTCCTTGAACAGGATTCTCAAGAACAGATCTTAAGAAGGAGCTCATTCTTGACCCATCCTTATCTTAATACAGGGGTGCATGTCACTGGAATACCATTTCAGTTATAACTTCCCTCCCCCTTTGCAGAAATGGGTTGATAGTCACTTGACAACCTCTGGATTTCTGCACCTTGAGGGAAAACAGGTTTCATCCTTGACGGGAAGAGACAAGAAAAGGAAGCAAGGGGAAAAGGTCCCCCTCCTCCTTCTCAAACTGTCTATAATAAACACTGTTATTTAGCACATGCATAGGAGCCTAAGTTGCATAAGTTGCTGTACTTACAATTTTGGCCTTTGGTAAGTAAAACAGTTGCTGTTATCAAAAGCAGTAACCGAGAATCCACAAAGCTGAACATGCCTAAATATTTTTGTATCCTTGGTTCTGCTTTAGAGTCCAGTCATACAGGGATGGTCTGATATGTGTAGTTCCCCTCCAGACCCCAGCAGAAACTTCCTACTGACTCTGTCAAGTTCTTAGGCTCCCTTTTTATACGGTCCAGTGTCCCAGAGGTGGATCCCTTCTTTGCTGGCTTCAGAGGGTTGGGGGGGGGGATCTTGGGCCAGCCCCTCGGCCAATCAGAGCAATTCAGCCTGCCCCAAGACACACACTCAAACACACACGTACCCCCTCCCCCCAAAAAAGTGGAGAATCAAAGTCAACCCCCTTTCTAACCAATCACAAAAGAATGGACCTTGTTCATCTTTCTTCTTCAAAGTAGTGGATCCTCTGAGTTGGCAGTACAGTGTGCGTGAAGAGAGAGGAATGTAATGGGGAACGGAGGAAGGTAGGGGGTGGTTCAAAGAAAAGGGAAAATAAAGCGATTTTTTAAAAAAGAAAGGATTGCAGGAAGATTGGAAGGGGTTGTTTCAAAATTTGAATGTTACAAGGCTTGCAAGAGCAGGGAGCTGTAAGGTGGAATTCTCTTTTTTAATATATATATTAAGTAGCTCGCAAAGTAGAATTTTTGCTCACAAGACTCCACAGCTTAGAGGGAGCATTGATCCAGACCCCTAATAATGGAAGCCTTGTGTCCCACCCATGATGCCAATCCAGCCAGGCATTTTGGGTGGCACAAGACTTGCACACCCGAGAATTCTGGTGGCCCTGGATACAGTCAGACATGGTTCAATACATCAGTTCTTGTGACGTCTGCTGACGAGCCAAGGACCAATCTGGGGAATCAGCAGGTCTGCTACATCCCCTGCCGACCCCTTCAGGACTCTGGCAGGCGCTGTCAATGGATTTTATTACTGATCTACCTAAGTCCAATGGATTTATTTATTTATTTATTTTATTTCATTTATACCCCGCCCTTCCCGCATGCGGGCTCAGGGCGGCTTACACGGCACAACAGTGCAGTAAATATAATACATTAAAACAATTTGGCACACAGGTGCAATAAAATTACATAGTTATTCACATTAAAACGCAATACGATCTTACCGGATGCATCAATAGTTACAAGTATCCTGAGAGCCAGTTTGGTGTAGTGGTTAAGTGCCTGGACTCTAATCTGGGAGAACCAGGTTTGATTCCCCACTCCTCCACTTGCAGTTGCTGGATGCCCTTGGGCAAGCCGTAGTTCTGGCAGAGCGGTTTTTGAAAAAGAGCAGTTTCTGTCAAAGCTCTCTCAGCCCCACCTACCTCACAGGGTGTTTGTTGTGTGGAGTGGAAGGGAAAGGAGTTTGTAAGCGGCTCTGAGACTCCAAGTGAAGGGCAGGGTATAAATCCAATCTCCTCCTCCTCCTCCTCCTCCTCCTCTTCTTCGTCTTCTTCGTCTTCGTCTTCTTCTTCTTCTTCTTCTTCTTCTTCGTCGTCTTCTTCTTCGTCGTCTTCTTCTTCGTCGTCGTCTTCTTCGTCGTCTTCTTCTTCTTCTTCGTCGTCGTCTTCTTCGTCGTCGTCTTCTTCGTCGTCGTCTTCTTCGTCGTCTTCTTCTTCGTCGTCTTCTTCTTCGTCGTCGTCTTCTTCTTCTTCGTCGTCGTCTTCTTCTTCGTCGTCTTCTTCTTCGTCTTCTTCGTCTTCTTCGTCGTCTTCGTCTTCTTCGTCGTCTTCGTCTTCGTCGTCTTCGTCGTCTTCGTCTTCGTCTTCGTCGTCTTCGTCGTCTTCGTCGTCTTCGTCGTCTTCGTCTTCTTCTTCTTCGTCGTCTTCGTCTTCTTCTTCTTCTTCGTCTTCGTCTTCTTCTTCTTCTTCGTCTTCTTCGTCTTCGTCTTCGTCCTCCTCCCGCGGTCATTCTCACTAAAACGGCCCATTTCATCTTGTGCATGAACTCGTGAGACTTCTCAGTTGTACCTGCAGAACATCTTCCAACTCCATGGGCTACCCAAATACCTAGTATCAGATAGGGAGGTGCAGTTCACGTCTCATTTCTGGCAAGCATTACACTCTTTGTTGGGAACCAGAGTACATCGGTCATTGGCTCAAATCTTATCCTTATAGCTATGTTGTGTTTGAGAGTGATTAATGAAGCATTTCTCAGTAAGTTTCGTGGCTGAGTAGGTGGTTTGAGCTCTGATCTCCCAGGTTGTACTCTGATGCTAACCACTACTCTGGCTGTCATAATATTTTCCCACTGGTAGAAAACCTTACCAATTATCAGTTTAGCCAATAAGAGAAATTCTTCACAGGAGACATTGGAGTGGAGCAAATAATGGGGGTCTTGCAGAAGACATCGGTGATAGATGCTTCTTGATGAGCTGTGAGAAATACTCTCATTGGTATGAATTTCATGACCCCTAAAACCACTTCCTGCTTTTGACACCTTGGTAAGGAAGATAGCCACAACATTCTATAAGAACTATTCTGTAGTTGGAGGGTGCAGTATTATAATCCAAAACATAGCATAGTTGTTGCATGCTGTGAAAATGAAGATGGTTTGGGTCCCAACTAGACTCAAAACATGGTTTCCAAATGCAGGCAGGAAAATAACAATTTAGATACCCAGTCTCCTGACCCTGTTCTCAGTTCATTTGCAGGATTGAACGCAGTGGGGATAATAAACAAGAACCCAGAAGAATCAATGTCAGAGATCAGGACACAAATAATTGCTTCTCATCTTCCATACTTTGATTTCAAAAGGCTTGCTGACTGGTGGCTGGACACCTGAACAGACCCCTCTTGTAAAGTATTCTGTTCAAGGTGATGCGGAAACCCTCAATCTGAGATTACAGGAGAACAACGTAGATCAGAATGATCAAAGTCACATGGAAACTATCATGCAGCCCTGTAAAGAACTGGAGAGATACTTACATGTGGCCCTCGATGATAGGTGGTTGTGTAGAAAAGTTCAATAACTGAATATTACCAAACATAATGGATACAAACGCATCAATGATAATGTTGTCTCTGGATTTTGGTATTTTAGGGTGAGGTTTTGGCTGCTGTCCACATGCAGAGTTCTAATTCTTACTGCAAACATTGTTAGCCAAACCTAGGGCTACTTGCCTGGCTGGTGCAGCCCAAATACACAGACCAGAGACTTCACTTGAGCAAACAAAGCTTTATTTGAACAAAGGGGAAAATCTGTGTCTTCCAAGACCAAAGGTTCACAGTTCTGTATCTGTATCTACGTCTTATATAGTCTACAGCAGACATTTCATTCCCCTTTTATCCCAGATGTATGTTCAGTGATTACCCATGACCTTTTCTTGCAACTACTCCTACTCATCACATGGTTAGTTATTACATAGTACATTATTATTCATTACATACATATTCCTTACATATATTATAGAACACACCTCCAGTTTCCCTTTTTACCTTTACCCCATGGTTAATCATTGTGCATCACTCCTGCGTAGTTTATTGATATATTACATTACATCATTAATCACTGGTATTCCAATTGAGGTATTGAGTGGTATTGAACTGCGGTGGCTCAAGTGGTTAAGACGCTGAACTGCAGGCTGGGGAAGGTCGGTAGTTCAGCAGTTCGAGACCCGAGTGTGCCGCATGATGGAGTGAGCTCCCATCTCTAGTTCCAGCTCCTGCCAACCTAGCAGTTCGAAAGCAAGAAATTGCAAGTAGATAAATAGGTACCACTTCGGTGGGAAGGTAACAGCATTCCGTGTGCCTTGGTGTTTAGTCAGGCCGGCCACATGACCACGGAAACATCTTCGGACTGCGCTGGCTCTTCGACTTGGAAACGGAGATGAGCACCGCAACCCTAGAGTCAGATTCGACTGGCTTTCGAGCAAGGGAACCTTTACCTTATTCCAACTTTGAAGATCACTTTATTATGATAATCATGTCTGCCATGCATGTCTACTTTGAAGTTAGAAATCTCCAAGTCTTCCCATTATGGAGATTAAGATCGCCATATGTTTTTTATTATACAAATAATTCATTCATCACCAGATATTTTTACTAGATACTATTTATTCTTCAAGTACCTGGTCTTCAAGCACCTGACCTTTGAATTGTTCCACACTTGATGTAACAGAAGGACAAGGAAGAGCAGTAACACACATTTCTCCAAAGGCTGGCCACTAGCCCTTCTGTATATATGCATCATGACATAACCACCGGTGTAAGAAGGAGGGGAATTACAGAAAATCACCCACACAGGAGAAGCAGCTTTATAGGCTATATAGGACAAAGCGGAACCTGTTAAGGAGGATGCTTTTGCTCTGATGTTTGTAAGTTGGCTCTTGCTTGCCCTAAAACTTCCAGAAGAATAAATATTCAATCACAGTGATCTGGAACTGAATAACTATAGAGCAGATAATAACTGCATCATGCATAACTTTTCCTGACTCCCTAAAGTCCTGTATAACAAAGGAAGCATAATGACATAACCAGTGTTTGCTCTTCTTGGGGATAGCCAGTGGAGTTCAACTAACACAGACTGTGTGCTGGGTATGAGGCCAAAGTTTCTGAAATACATTTCAGGGAAGAGCCCTCCCTCCCTCCCTCCCTCCCTCCTGTATTTCCGACCCAGCTATTTTTCTCTCCAACACAGCAGCATCCCAAGCCCAAACAGGTGGACTTAAAAAAAATGTTGCAGTGTCAAAGTTCAGTTACTTATGTATTTCAGTTACTTCACCTTTCTTGTTGAGTCTTACAGTGGATGATGACTGAAAATATTGTAGGAAGAATAGAATAATACGCCAATGAAATTAGAGAATGTTGTACTGAAATGTTGCACTAATATAGGTAGTAAATCAGAAATTACAAAATGGGAGAACAATGCAGTGAAACATTATATTACCTAAATAAATTACCTACCTGCCTGTGTGCATCCCCCTTCTCTCTGATTGGTCAGCGCCAACTGAGGAGAGCTTTAAAAAAGTCTTGTCAGAGGGAGTCAGTCAGTGTTTGGACTTTTGACTTGGCAGTTGCCAGTCAGGAAAAGTGTGTGTGTTAGTCTGAGGTAAACAGACAAATTCACTTGGGAAGTGAAGGGACACAACTCCTAGTCCTTACTGTGTATCCTCGCATTTGAGGGAAAGTTCAGAAATCAGAACTTAAAGTCTAAGTGTCAGCCCTAGCTGAATTCTCTTTATTCACAGTCTCCAGAACTCCGGTTTAGGTCTGACAGAAGAGACTGGACAGTAAATTGAAAACTGCCAGTCTAGCCAAACAGAAAAGGAGTATCAGTCCTAGAAAGAGGAGGTTATTTTTTAACCCAGTTATTCAGAGGGTTTAACTCAGAAGGGACCCCTGGTTTGTGTGAAAAGGGAAACAGACTCCTCAAGTGTATAAAAAGGGAAATTTATAATCCCAGAAAAGAAGTATTTAAATACAGGAATAAAGTACTAATTTCCAGGAAACTAAGATAGTTTTATGGAACTTCTGCATTGTTGCAGAAATAAATCTCCAAGACAAACAAACCTCTCACAGTTAAGAACTGAGCATCTAAGGATATAAGCTTCAACTATACTCCATTGCCTGTTCAAAATAATATAATTTGTATAAACAACCAAATTTACCTCAACGTTCCATCCCCTGCCCTATTCCTAACTCAACTGTGCCTGTTCAATAAAGGCCCCGGTCACACGGGCAGGAAACTGCGAGGGGGAAGCGTGGCTGTTTGCCCTGGGGCAAACTAACATGCAGTAAAGCAATCATACCTCCTGTGGAGGTTCTGTGGAGGTACCGTGGAGCTTCTGTGGTTACGGAGAGGCGTCGATCACAACACATGCCTACGCGCAACGAAGAAGCGCGTGGCGTGGCGAACTAGTTTTCTTTTTTTGTGTTCACTACGAATGCGCATGCTCCATTGGGTGCATGTGCGCAACCACGGGGACTTGGGGAAAAAAAAAACCTTTTTCACAAGGGGACATGGGCGGGCGCCGGATGCCACCGGAAACGCGATCAGACGCCCGCCCTTGCCCCGCAGTTTCCGGAAACTAGTACCTCGGAGGTACTAGTTTTTTGCTGCGCGGTTTCGGGAGGAAGCCTCAGTTGTGCCACAGAAGCGCTACGCTCCCCAGATGTGCTGGTGAGATCGCACCCGGAAACTCCGCCTGTCTTCCGTATCTCTTGCGTGGCTAATGTTGCGTGTGACCGCAGCCAAAATCAACCTTTCTGTTTGAACTTTACTTCGTGTCAAATGCTGTTTTCAAAGGGATTTATAAGAGGGCTCCTGCTAAGCTACAATGAATCTCTGGCCTGGACAAAAGCTAAATAAGTTCTCTATCACAGGGTGGGACATACACACACACACTTTCTTTGTAAGGTGATTCACCTCTGTTCTCACAGGATCCGCCACAGTGATAATCCTCTTGTTAGTTTGATGTGATTAGTGAAAGTGGCCTCAGGTAATAAGTTTCATGAAGTTAAACATACTAGAGGAATACCAGTGTTTTAAACCCCTTTCTCTGGCATTAAAACCAGGGCCTTTTTTCTGGGGGAGTGTGCCGGAACAAAGTTCTGGAACCTCTTCAACAAAATTCTTTTAAACATGTTTAAAAGTTTGTGAGTTTTAAGTATACAGATTGAAAACTTCATTTCCTTCTTGAGAGTTCTGGCATCTCTTTTTTTTTAATGCCCTGATTAAAGCACACAAGATTTCATAAAGAAATTCAGAGTGGCCACAAGACACAAAAAAGTCTTCTATCTGACCCATAGATGTTTCACTGGCTGTCTTGAAGGAAACAGATGTTACTAAATACACAGTTAGAGGAAAAAAGTGGTAGGGATTGGAATAGGCCCATTTGGATTGTTTTCACATGTAACTCCAAATAAAAGACTATGAACATGTATTGCAAGTGGTAGATAAATACAAGATCCCTAGGCAAAATGATTTATGCATCATATTATTACATATATACATAAATCTGTTAAATACAGACTATGTCCATTAAAACTTAATGACATTGTAAATTATGTGCTCATTTCAAGTCTTCCTCAAGATTACAAAAAGAAAACATTTTGGACATTTTATCACAATTAAGATTACTATGGAAGTAACTTAAGTGAATACACCTTGTCCAGGAACAATGACCAGTATATCTGCCCTTAATGTTTCCTTGTTCTTTTAATGTCTGTATTGAGGACATGCTGTCTGTTTTTGTTGGTTCACCATCAGGACTGAAGTCCTTCCTTCCGGGCACTGAGCAGAATCATAGCAACAGGCATCTTTACCTTCCTTTACAATCCCGCTTTGCCCAGGGAGGCAGCTCTCAACACACTTGGATTGAGGAATTCCTTAATGAGGACCACAAAGAAAGGTGCTGATGAGGGAATGAGCCAGTTTCTCATGACAGCAACCATTTAGGAGGATAGTTATTATATCTGACAAAGGTCATTTCCTC
Organism: Gekko japonicus; assembly: GCF_001447785.1. NCBI lineage: Eukaryota > Metazoa > Chordata > Lepidosauria > Squamata > Gekkonidae > Gekko > Gekko japonicus. The sequence goes on from NW_015171616.1 coordinate 112,324, forward strand.
AAGGAGAATCTCATGTTTAGAAAAAAAGAATTTGTGAGGGTGATACATCTGAAGGGTAAAAATGTGCTAGGTACAAGAAATTTCACAGAAGCACATATATCCATTACTAGGGAACCAGATATGGAACTAAAGGAAGTTAAAATGAGACCATTTGTATCTTGTAAATTAAGTGGATAACTGAAGCCTTAATTAGGTCAAAAATGGTTTCTAAGTGCAACTTGCAATGCCTTCCTTGCATCACGACAATGTAAAGCAGTCTGATTCTTAAATGACACCCAGTTAGCTAGCTAACCCCCACCTATTTTCACCATATATTTGCGTGGATACTGAAGTCCCAAAGGCACCATGAATAGTTATTTATCTGTCTCTCTTTTAGAACACATTCTGTGAAATGAGTAGGGGTGAACTGAAGATGTCCATGGAAATCATGGTTCAGGCCATTTCCATGATTTCCAGAATGGTAACACATGTTGTTTTCATTTTTGGGTGTAGCTAGCTAGCAACATTAGGGGCCGCGGTGGCTCAGAAGTTAAGA
>NW_015171616.1:112876-123349 GCF_001447785.1 Gekko japonicus
GGAAGATTGGTAGGTCAGCAGTTTGAGATCCTAGTGTCATGTGATGGAGTGAGCTCCCATCTCTGCCCCAGCTCCTGCCAACCTAGCAGTCTGAAAGCAAGAAGTTGCAAGTAGATAAATAGGTACCGCTTCAGTGGGAAGGTAACAGAGTTCTGTGCGGCTCGGCATTTAGTCATGTTGGCCACATGACCACAGAGAAGTCTTTGGACAATGCTGGCTCTTCGGCTTGGAAACGATGAGCACCACCCCCTAGAGTAGGATTCGACTAGCTTTTGAGCAAGGGAAACCTTTATCTTTACTATCTAGCAACATTATGCACTTGTGTTTTTCTTTGATTTTACTGATTTCCCTTCTAACTGGATCCTTTCAAGCACATAGGGCTTCTATCTAATCACTGTACTGGCTTGTAGGCTCCAAGTATCAGGTGCAAGTAGTCAGACAAGGCAGGGTCATTCAGTTCAAGATCAGGGTTCCAGATGTCACAGGGTCAAGTTATCCAGTCCAAGGTCAGAGTTTTAGAAGTCAAGCAAGGCAGAGTTGTTCAGTCCAAAGTCAGGTTCCAAGAATCAGGCAAGGCAGAGTCGGTGGCTTAGTGCCTAACATACACTATACATCCACACCTAGCAGCCTCTCTTGGCTGATTTTATAGCCACCCAGCTAAGGGTCAGGCTTGCAGCTAACTGCTCAGAAGCAATCATGCAACTACTCATCTTTGTCATCAGCAAGCAGTGGGTATCAGGCCAGGAGACGTGCACTTTGCCATCTTGTCTGAAGCTCTGTTCTTAGCTTTCCTCTGCAGCACTCTAAGGGTGTAGGTGATACTGGTGGGCTGAGAATGGCTCACTGAGGTTTACTTGCTGAACCAGGGCTGGAGGGTGTCAGTGGCTCTGCACCAGCTGTTGGCTGTGAATCCTGACAAGCCAGCAGCTCAGTCTCCTGCTGGTCAGCTTCTGTTGACTCAAGGTTGGTTAAATGGGACTCCTCTTCTCCCGAGGAGTCCTCACTATTGCAGAGCCCTGGCTGACCTGTGACAATCACCTTTGGAGACAAGCCACAGAGGGCTCCAGCTCTTTCCTTCCCTCCTTAGTGGGGATGGGACCCTTTTGTCCTTTGTAAGTCCTATGGCTGGGAAAAGGGAGAGCTAGGGGCACCTTGTTCAGGGGCTTGTAGAATTCATCCCTTTGGCTCGATTTGCTTGAAATGTGGAGATGCTTTATAGGCCAGGAAGCACTCATTGTGCTGCAATTTCAGTGTCATTTGGTTGACAAACAGCCATTCCGGCCCTCCCAAAATATCCCCCATAGGGAATAATGAAAGTGCAGTTAAGATGGCTGGGAGCACCTTGTTCAGTGGCTCACAGAATTTGTTCCTTAGGCCCAATTTCATTGAAACTTGCTGATTCTTTAGAGTACAGGCAGTACACACTCTGCTGCAATTTCAGTGTCATTTGTTTGGGAGGGGAAAGGCATTCTTCCCCCCACAGTCCCCCACAGGAAAGAATGGCAGATTGAAAGAAAGGGATTGGGGGAGGGTCTGTAAAGGAAGCCACTTTTAATTTGAGAAAGGAATCAAACTGACTACAACAAGGAAGGATGGCAAATGCAGAATTTTCAGTGGAAAGGTAAGAAATTTTCAGTCACGGTAAGAGTAGGAAAATACAGACTTGTTTTTGGTTTTCTTATGCTGTAGCCAGTTGGAACTCTCCTGCTAGCCTGCTGCGTGGCTGCCATTATAGGAATCAATAGCAAGAAGTGCGGCTATATAGAAAATGCAAAATAATCAGGGTTTTTTTTGGTTTGGTGTATTAACCCTCCCCCAAAGTTATTTTCCAATATTTCCAAATCCCAATACTGATGTGGTATTTGGATTCAAGATTTTTGGAAACCTCAAATTTCCCAGCTCCATTATACTGAATGGGGACCACTGTAGTCAATGGTCCCCATAGGATATAGTGGGGAATTGATCCAGAGGTATCTGGGGCTCTGGGGGGTATTTTTTTTTCAGGTAGAGGCACTGAATTTGCAGTATAGCTGCTGGTCCCTCTCCTAACCCCTCGTCCCAAGTTTCAAAAAGATTACACTAGGGGTTCCAACTCTATGGGCTTGCAAAGAAGGTGCCTCATCTTCCTTTTGTTTCAGTAGAGGGGAAAAAGGCATTTAAAGGGATCACAGCTCCTTTAAATCCCTTCTCCAAGCTGTGAGTGAACACCAAAGGTGTTTAAAGGGCTCACAGTACCTTTAAATGCCTTCTCCAAGCAGCAAGTACACTTGGAAGGTGTTTAAAGGGACTGTGTAGTGGTTAAATGCACGGACTCTAATGTGGGAGAACCAGGGTTGATTCCCCACTGCTCCACTCACAGCTGCTTGGTGACCTTGGGCAAGCCATAGTTCTGTCAGAGGTGTTCTTGAAAAGAGCAGTTTCTGTCAGAGCTCTCTCAGCTGCACCTACATCACAGGGTGTCTGTTTTGGGGAGGGGAAGGGAAAGGAGTTTGTAAGCCGCGCTGAGACTCTGAGTGAAAAGCAATATCCTCCTCCTCCTCCTCCTTCTTCTTTACCCTTCAACTTCAGCTGTCCAAAGTTGACGCTCTGCCATTTTGGACAGCTGGAAAAATACCCAGATCCATATCCAGTTGATTATTGTTGTTGTTGTTGTTGTTGTTGGGCATTGTGTGTAGTATAGCCAGGAGATCCTAAGATTTTCTGGCAGCCAGAAGTTCTAACTCTTTTAACATTATGCATCACTTGGTGGTGAGCTAGACTGGTTTTTAAGGCAAGAGATGTTTCAGAGATGGTTTGCCATTGCCTGCCTCTGCCTCACGCCCCTGGTATTCCTTGGAGGTTGTCCTTCCAAATACTAGCCAAAGTCAACCCTGCTTAGCTTCTGAGATCTGATGAGATCAGGCTGTCCTGGGCTATCCAGGTCATGGCTATCCAGCTGAAAGAATAGCTGAGAAATACAGCTAAGGTATTGTTTTGGCTCTGCTATTTTTTCATCTCGGATATGGCCGAATGCACGCCCCTACAGAGAATCACCTACCACCCCAAACTTAAACTAACAATCTCATGAAGCTTCCTTATCTGGAGTCAGATCATTGGTCTATTAACATCAGTAGCGTGTACACTGACTTGTGGAGCAGCTCTCCAGGATTTCAGAGCTCTTCCACATCTCCCACTTATTTGATCATCTTAACTGGAGACTGAACCTTCTACAGGAACCACTCCACCAATTAGCCACAGCCTGATCATAAACTCTATGAATAAATGAATGAATGTTGCACATCTAGAGGGTATTCTGCTCCAACTATTGAAAAGCAGTTGGAAGGAGCCATGTGCAAAGGTTAAAATGCAGGTGTGCTGAAAGCCCCTTAATTATCTGGAAAGGTCCTTAAAAAGCTCACATAGCTGCCTGTAGCAAAGCTTACACTGACATCTTGTGGCTTAAGCCAGAAACAGCTCTTGTCAAATGTTGAGGTTCCTTTATTCTCCTTGGCTCATATTATTTACCATGGAGCTTTACTCAATCATTCACTTCGGAGAAGCACCAACTGCATCAGTGATCCACTGGAGGAAACAGAAATGTCAGGATTCAAGGCCTGCGTAGCTGGAATGACCTATGACACAGAGACCCTTCTGTGAATCTGCATCTGGTCAAGGCTGTTGCTGAGGAAAGACCCTCTGCGCATGCTCAGGGGCACTCTTGGAAAACAGGCCTTGGGTCTGAGCCGTTGCTGCCAAATCCTTGTAAGTACCACCAGTGAGCTAGTTCACAGTTTGTTATAGTGGTTCCAATTGCCCTTTTATCACGGGCTTGAGTAGGATTGACTGTAACTTGAATCCACTAAAAAAAAGGTTTTTAATAATGATTTTACATTGGCTATATTTATTGTTGATAGTAATAGTGTTTCCAGGGTTTTTTTGGGTCTTATCTAACCACTGAATCTGTAAGCGTGTTAGAGAGTGGGCATAGCCTCCCCCAAACTTACCTTCCCCAGGATCCACCCCCCCAAATCTCCAGGAGTTTCCCAAGTTAGAGATGGCAACCCTCCTTCTAAGAGCTGCAATCTCCATTTTCGTTATATTTGGTGCAGTGTAATAGCTTATGGTGTCTGGGGCTTCATAAGATCTGTGAAAGCAGAACTGACCTGCCCGGCAGCACCAACACAGAACCCTCCCATCACACCTGTGGTCCAGTGTTCCCTCTAAGCTGAGTTAGTGTGAGCTAGCTCACAGTTTTTCAGCCTCTGGCTCACACATTTTTTGTCTTAGCTCAGGAAGGACGGCTCCAGAGCAAGCTAATTTATGCACTAGCCATATTGCTTGCTCACAACTTTAACGCCAGTAGCTCACATAGTAGAATTTTTGCTCACAAGACCCCACAGCTTAGCAGGAACATTGCTGTGGTCCCTTTCCCACCTATCCCTTCAGCTCCATCACTGATATGTTGGGGGTCCCTCAACCTTGAGGAGCCCCAAGACTGCTTACTACCATTGTCCTCCCACCTGCCCCTTTCCACAATTAGTGGCTGGACATCTGTCAGTTAATGATGCCACTTACCATTGGGCGAGGAACAGCCAAACCACCACCGGATCTTTCATCATAACCAGGGTATTATTGTTGTTGTTGTTGTTGTTGTTTTGAAAAAGAGGTGCCAGAACTCTCAAGAGGGAACTGAAGTTTTCAGTCTGTATACTGAAAACTCGTGAACTGTTAAACATTTAAAAAAGAATTTTGTCGAAGAGGTTCCAGAACTGCATTCTGGCGCATTTCCTCAGGAAAAAAAAAAGCCCTGATCAGAACCATAAGACAACTGAGGGAAAGGGGAAAGGGGTAAAAAGGCTTGTTTAAGTTCTCTCCTTGCATTGGTGAAGTAAGTAACTTAAGCAGGTAAATCCAACTTACTCCGCCAAGGCCTGGGGGGCCAGGAGTGCCATCTCTGTCAGGTGGGCCAGGAAGTCCCTGTAGATAAATCTCATAAGCACCCCCACTTATCACAGTATCCGCTGACCCACAGACCTGGCAGGAAAAATCACTACACTGGGACCCAAACTAGAACAGGGGCACATTTATTTATTGATTTGATTTCTAGCTCACCCTCCCCTGCAGGGCGGGTTACAACAACATGATAAAATACAGTAGCATACAGTAATATTCCAAATAAGGTGGAGCAAGACCAGAACTTGGATGGAAAATTTTGGAAATATCTACTGTGTGGTGAAGTATGTTATGAATTACGTTACAGCCTTGTATCTGCTTGAGACAACAGGTGGATGTCCAGTTAAGATTATGCTGAACTTTTTATTGAAAGGGTTTTCAGCATCTTATGGCGGTCTTACACAGTATTTTGCTACTGATCCTCCCACCAGCCCTTACTTTTGTTCTTTGCTTCAACTGCAATAATCCAAGGTTTAGTTATAGATGCCTTCCCCATTTCCTCTTGGGCCTGGATTTCCTTTAGAACCCTGTCTGGTAAGAAGAGAACTGTGATTAGACTGTTATCACCCAGAGAACATAATTGATCCATACAAAGACATGAATGTTAGATTTATGAAACCTAACCTTTATTGCCTGTGTAAGCAGGAGAGGTATCTTAAACAAAGAAACAAAAATGGTCAATTAATATTCAAAAGTTGTTGTCATCATCTGCAGCGACTAAAGAACCTCTGAAAGAGCCACGCAATACCACCTGTGCTATGGGAACATCAAATTTCTTCATCGAATAATAATAATCCTTAAGAGAGCAGGCTTCTTTTCCTGTGGCATCCAGGAACTAGGAGCTCTCAGTGGCTTTTATGCACTGGTGGTTTCCCTCACTTTCACCACACATCTCTGTCATGTTTTCTTTTTCATTCTGCATCACCCCTCACCCCCCGCTTTCATCTTGCATGTCTGCTGGGTTTTCTTTTTTGTTCCAATTTCTTCTTTTTTTATAATTATTGTTAAACTCATCCCAGAGTTAAAAACAATAAATATAAGGACAATGTTTTAAAGTTTAAGAGGAGCTGCGGAGGTTTAGTTCTCCGTAGGTTTAAAAGGGAATTAGAGAGGAGGCAAATGGCAGCATCCTCAGTGCAAAAAGATTTCTGTGCTACATGCAAACAAAATAAGGGGGGGCATCAGGGTGAAATGAAATTGACATAAGATGCCAAGAAAGAGAGAGACTGGGATGGGAAGCCTAAATCTTTGAAAACATTTTCCCTTGGGGCATTTTGGCAGTCACCAGAAGCCTACCTTTGCAAGCTCTGAAAGGGGGAAGGGAGGGAAGGGTGGAAGGAAAGTGGCCGATAACAGAACAGAGAATCCACTACAGCTTGACAATAATGAAAGGGAGCTTTGCCGCTGCTCTAGTCAGTTTGAAAAATAGCTTGGTCAATTTCAGGATGTTCTTTTTTAAAACTCTGCCTGCTGTCCAGTATGGTCCCTTTCAATCAAGGAACTGAGCCACCAGGGTTTAAATGAGAGGAACTTACTTGACACTATTGCACAGCTGTGATAGGGCGATTGTGTAAATAAATTAAAAAAAAACTTTGGAGGCCACCCCCATGCATCACAAGGGACATTCCCACCCCAATTAAGAAGAACTACGGTTTTTCATTGTAATTGCAGAATGAATACACCAGAGGAAAAAAGAAAGATGCATATGGCAGGCACGGAAATCCAAAGCCAAGCTTAAAGGCTTGACTGCTGGGATTCTCTGCAGTAAGCTATGTGTGCAAAAATATATGGGTAGAATATCGACCATAAAAATGAATGTTCTACCGCATATACTATTTCTAGCGCAATGTATACCAATATTGAAAAATAATAAATTCTTTGAAGAACTAAATAAGTTGACAAGAAAATTCATATGGCAGGGGGAAAAGGCCAGAATAAACTTGAAATTTTTAAGAGAGAAAAAACCCAGAGGAGGTCTCAGCCTTCCGGATTGGAATCTGTATTACCAGGCAGCTTCATTAGGTTGGATAAGAGATTGGGTGTTACTGGAAGACAGAAGATTACAGAAAATTAGAAGGCCACGATCTACACATGGGCTGGCATGCCTATGTGTGGTATGAAAAAGATAAAATACATAAAAAATTCTCAAATCACATAATAAGGGGCCCATTAATGAAAATATGGAACAACATAAAATAAAAATACTATAAGAAAATACCAAAGTGGGTAGCCCCTTTAGAGGCTTTTGTATTTCCAACTTTATTAGATGAGAAGAAAACTATAACATACCAAGCTTTACTGGATGAAAATAACCAATTAAAATTGTGGCAAGAGCTCAAAACAATGAACCTAAAACTTACGCCCTGGGGAAAAAAACCAATTAATCTCAAGAGTTACAAGAGATTAAAAAACGGACTTTTACAATACAGATATACAATTAGATAAGATATGGTTGAAAGATAAGCAAAAATTGATTAAAAAAATCTATAACTTTCTATTAGAAGAAGAATTAATGGAGAATTGGAAAAAACCTACAATGATTAAATGGGAAAGAGATCTGGGGCGGAATATAGACAGAAAAGAGTGGGGGAAAACATGGAAGTCAATTAAATTATTAAGAGCAATATCTTATAGAGAAAACATAATAAAAATGATATATAGATGGCACTGGACACCAGACAGATTGCAGAAATGTTACACTAACGCCTCAGGGATCTGTTGGAGGTGCAAACATAATATTGGAACGTATTTCCACATATGGTGGAAATGCGAAAAAATACAAAGATTTTGGAAAACCATAATACAGCTGATAAAAGAAATTACAGGGATAGAACTAGCGATTATTCCTGAAACTTTTTAACTAAATATTACGCCTGATGGAATTAAATATAATGAAAAATGCATTATTGTTTATCTAATTACAATGTCCAGGATAGCTATTGCTAAGAACTGGAAGTCGGATATCCTACTGAGTCAAGAAGTTTTATTTAGCACGTTCTATGATGTAATTGAAATGGATAAGTTAAATATGTTTTTAGCGGGTAAATCAGAGGAACAATTTAAACAGAAATGGCAAAAAGCCATTAAATGGTACGAAGAAAAGGTGTGAAGTTAACCCCCCAGTTGTATGAAATGGAAGATTTTGTATGTATATAACTTTGAAAAACCTGAAAATAAAATAATTTAAAAAAATATCAGCCTGATTAGAAGATGCCTTGTGCTAATCTGAGGAATTGTCTTCACATCAACCAAACTGCTAAAGGCAATCCTATTTAAAATATTCACATGTCAAAGGAAGAAAATGGTGTCCAGTTGATTCCAATGCCTCCATTTTAGTGTCATATTAAAACTAGGAGTAAGGCCCGTTGTGGGAAGAAATACAATGAGCTCTAGAAGGAAGCTCCAGGTGAGTGTCGTGGCTGTGGCTGGTGGGGCGGCAGAGGGAAGGGGAAAATAGAGGAAGGAAAACCATGTTTATTTCCTTCTGCTTAGCTATAAGGCTGGGCTATCTCAAGTGGTTTTGCTGCCTGAAGTGGGTAGTATGGGAGGACAGCCTCATGGTAACAGCTATGGTTCCCTCCACCCCTGATTTATGTTGATTTGGGGTTATGCAGTGGCAGCTAAGGTAGAAAAGCACCTCCTTCTATGCCATGTCTTCTGAGTTCCAAGGGTCTGGAACAGTGTTCCGTCTAAGCTGAGTTAGTGTGTGCTAGCTCACATTTTTTCCGCCTCTGGCTCACACATTTTTGTCTTCAATCAGGAAGGATGGCTCCAGAGCAAACTAATTGATGCAGTAGCCAAATCACTTGCTCATGACTTTAATGGCAGTAGCTCACAAAGTAGAATTTTTTGCTCACAAGACCCCACAGCTTTGAGGGAGCATTGGTCTGGAAAGTGGTTCCATAGCCAGTTACAGGGTTGCCAACTCTGGGTTGGGAAATACCTGTAGATTTGAGGGGTAGACCCTGGGGAATCCAGGGTTTGGGGTGCGGAGGAGCCTCAGCAGGGTACAATGCTATAGAGTTCATTGCGCAAAACAACCATTTTCTCCAGGAGAACTAATCTTGGAGATCTCCAGGTGCTGCCTGGAGGCTGGCAATACTAAGGGGAGGGCCATGCCTGTAGATTTGAGAGGTAGAGCCTGGGAAGGGCAGGGTTTGGGGTGCAGAGGGACCTCAGCAGTGTATAATGCCATTGAGTCCATTGCCCAAAACAAACATTTTCTCCAGGAGAACTAATTTTGGAGATCTCCAGGTGCTGCGGCAATACTAAGGGGAGGGCCATACCCACAGATTTGAGGGGTAGAGCCTGGAGAGGGCAGGGTTTGGGGTGCAGAGGGACCACAGCAGGGTATAATGCCATAGAGTCCATTGCCCAAAGCAGCCATTTTCTCCAGGAGTACTGATCTTGGAGATCTTCAGGTGCTGCCTGGAAACTGGCAATACTAAGGGGAGGGCCATACCCACAGATTTGAGGGGTAGAGCCTGGGGAGGGCAGGGTTTGGGGTGCGGAGGGACTTCAGTAGGGTGTAATGCCATAGAGTCCACTGCCCAAAGCAGCCATTGTAATAGCTGGGAAATTTTCTGTAGGGGAAATGATGTGCTGTGAATGGGGACCATGGTAATTTCTGGAAGATCTCCAGGCCCCATAGGGAGATTGGCAACTCCAGGGACCATTTAAGGGAAGAGTGGGATATGTATTGTAGATTAGCAACTCCAGGGACCATTTAAGGGAAGAGTGGGATATGTATTGTACCTCAGGACACATTGAATGACTCCCAACAGCAAACTGTTTAGAATGTTAGAGGCAAAGGCCAATCAGGCTGCATATGCAAATGACCTCTGTGTTCCGACTGGCTATTGGGAGGAGAGGAACAGCAAACTGTTTAGAATATTGGAGGTGAGACTCAGGCAATGCAGCCAGTGGATAGGGATAACTTCTGAGTGACACATCACTGAGCCAACTGATTTGGGAGCGTGTGGAATGTTCACAAAATGCTACCACCAAAATACAATTATATATAAGTAGAGATTAAGGACACTTTGATGGTACAACCTGAAAAAAATTATAATCGATAGTCAAGTCAAGTCAAGTCAGCCTTTATTGGCATAAAATATCAGTACCATTTATACATTTTAAAACCAGTTGAAAGCACACATATAAAAATCTAAAAGAACCTTAGACGCAGCTTTAAAGCCAAGGAGAGAAACTTAGCCACCTTCTCTGTAATGTCCGGGCTGAGATCACTTAAAAGTCTATGCACCTTAAGTGCATCAGAACAAGCACCCATACTGGTTAAAAGAGAATATAAATGTGTGATCCTTAGGTCCGTGTACAGATTACAGTGCAGGAGAACATGAGTGACAGATTCCACGCATTTCTTCCTACATGGGCAGTATCTCGCCAAATGAGAGACCTTGTTGAATTTGCCGAGTAAGATGGCGGATGGCATGGCATTACATCTGGCCAGGGTGAATGCTCTACGTTGTTGAGGGACCTGCAGAGAGGATAGATACGCAGCCATCATCCCTGTTGTAAGGG
>NW_015171616.1:124484-127275 GCF_001447785.1 Gekko japonicus
TGACACTGTCTAACCATCTCATCCTTTGCCGTCCCCGTCTTCTTTGGCCTTCAATCTTTCCCAGCATCAGGGTCTTCTCTAGTGAGTGCTCCCTTCTCATTTGGTGGCCAAAGTATTTGAGCTTCATTTTCATTATCTGGCCTTCCAGGGAACAGTCAGGGTTGATTTCTTTTAGGATTGACTGATTTGATCTTTTTGCAGTCCAAGGGACTCTCAAGAGTCTTCTCCAGCACCATAGTTCAAAAGAATCTATTCTTCGGCGCTCGGCCTTCCTTATAGTCCAACTCTCGCAGCCATACATGACTACTGGGAATACCATTGCTTTGACCATGCGGACTTTTGTTGGCAGGGTGATGTCTCTACTTTTTATCATGCTGTTTAGGTTCGCCATCGCTTTCCTCCCAAGGAGAAGGCATCTTTTAATTTCATGGCTGCTGTCACAGTCTGCGGTGATCTGAGATCCCAGGATTGTGAAGTCTGTCACTACTTCCATTACTTCCCCTTCTATTTGCCAAGGAGTGATGGGGCCCTCTCATGGATCACTGCCTTGTCATGGCGAGGGGGCTTGCGTGGCTCGATGAGGCTGTGGGCTATGCCGTGGAAGGCCACCCAAGACGGACAGGCCACAGCAGAGAACTCAGACCAAGCGTGATCCCCTGGAGAAGGAAATGGCAACCCACTCCAGTATTTTTGCCAAGAAAACCACTCGTCCCTACCTTGTGCTAAAACGACTCCCATGTGGATTAAATAGCCTGGGCGAAATGCTTCCATGGTGGGTTTCTGGGCATCTGATTGCCCGGGCGTGCAATGGAAATGCAAGAGCTGTGTGATTGTTCCACTTTGTTTCTGTTGCATCGTTTGTTTGGTTTTTTTAAAACCCTGATGTGCACTTCAGTGCCCACACAGAATGCAGCCAGGAGTGCGTGTGTGCTTCTCTGCTTCTGCACATGCACAGCGGGACTTGGAAAAAACCCTGACCCAGCCATGGGTTCATGGTTGCAGCACATTAGCAATGTGAATGACCAACCTCGGGCCCACATGGTTTGGGGGCACTGTCTGATCAACAGAAACCACCCCAAATTCAAGTGGCTTATTTAAAGCCGAGATACTGCCATGGCAACCTGCCCGTCTGACCACAACCAATGACTTTCCCATCATCTGCAGCTTCTCCCCATTCCCCCTCCCTTCCAATCACAACCCCCTCCCCCCCTTCCTGGTTTTCTGAACTTGCCAAAGAATTGCAGAAATTCCAATTGATTCAGCTTGTTGCTTTGTCCCAAGGGACATGTTTAGAAAAGAGGAGGGAGGGAAAGGGAGAGAAACATGCCCAAGGCTATGTGCAGCTGGTTAAGTTCAGGTTTTGGAAGGTTATTTCATTTCTCCATAGAGCATTTGAAAATAGCAAGGAAGAAGAAATGCTTGCGTTTTTTCCATCTCTGCTGTCTCCTTTCTCCCCCTGCCTTCATGCCAACCCCAGAAGCTTCAGAAAGGCCACAAACATCTGGTGACCTCTCTCCTTGAACAGGATTCTCAAGAACAGATCTTAAGAAGGAGCTCATTCTTGACCCATCCTTATCTTAATACAGGGGTGCATGTCACTGGAATACCATTTCAGTTATAACGTCCCTCCCCCTTTGCAGAAATGGGTTGATGGTCACTTGACAACCTCTGGATTTCTGCACCTTGAGGGAAAACAGGTTTCATCCTAGACGGGAAGAGACAAGAAAAGGAAGCAAGGGGAAAAGGTCCCCCTCCTCCTTCTCAAACTGTCTATAATAAACACTGTTATTTAGCACATGCATAGGAGCCTAAGTTGCATAAGTTGCTGTACTTACAATTTTGGCCTTTGGTAAGTAAAACAGTTGCTGTTATCAAAAGCAGTAACGGAGAATCCACAAAGCTGAACATGTCTAAATATTAGACATGAAGACTCTTTGTATCTTTGGCTCTGCTTTAGAGTCCAGTCATACAGGGATGGTCTGATATGTGTAGTTCCCCTCCAGACCCCAGCAGAAACTTCCTACTGACTCTGTCAAGTTCTTAGGCTCCCTTTTTGTACAGTCCAGTGTCCCAGAGGTGAATCCCTTCTTTGTTGGCTTCAGAGGGTTGGGGGGGGGAGAGATCTTGGGCCAGCCCCTCAGCCAATCAGAGCAGTGCAGCCTTCTCCAAGACTCACTCACTCACTCACTCTCTGTCACACACACTCACATACACGTACCCACTCCCCCAAAAAAGGGGAGAATCAAACACAGCCCCCTTTCTAACCAATCACAAAAGAATGAACCCTGTTCATCTTCCTTCTCCAAATACTGGATCCTCTGAGCTGGCAGTACAGTGTACATGAAGGGGGAGGAATGTAATGGGGAATGAAGGGAGGTATGGGGTGGTTAAAAAAAAGGGGGAAATAAAGTGATTAAAAAAAAGAATAGCAGGAAGGAAGGAATTCCATAGATTCACTTGCATGTCTTGGGCTCAGTACTAGAGGGACAGGCTACAATTCTGAGCACATTTCAGATTATAGCATTCTAGGAAGAAGGCTCATTGTGGAAATAAATACAACGAGCCCTAGAAAGGGACTCTGGGAGAGTGCCAGGCCTTGGGCACTCAGCGTCAATTTGCTGTGGCGACCTCAGCAGGGTATAATGACACAGAGCCCACCATTTTCTCCAGAGGAACTGATCTCTGCTACCTGAAGAGCAGTTGTAATTTTGAGTGGTCTCCAGCCCTCACTTGGAGATTGGCCAACAGTGTCTTTATCACTGACTAGTCTGATACCTGTGCTTCACTATGG
>NW_015171617.1:0-5214 GCF_001447785.1 Gekko japonicus
TTACAAATATTAAAAACCGTGCATCACAAAACAATAGCGCTGTGACTGTTCAAACAACACGGCCATTCAAACTAAGCTTGAATAGTTAGAAGAACATCATCTCAATGTTTCTGTATTATCAGCAACTTGTTGAAGTTTTGCAATCCATGTAAATTCTGCAAATGAAATTTGTTTACACAATTTCTTTTATTTTTCATAATTCTACTTGTTATTGGGATGTTAGAATGATGTATCTGCAGAGCACTGAAAGTTCCGCTTTTGGCCCCTGGAATTCGTGAGCCCTCTCTGTGGCTTCTGAGTTTCCAACAAGTTTGGCACTCATACTTTCAAGCAAAACTTCACAACCATAATTAATAGGAACTGAAAAGGACAGTTGAGTTTCCTGTGAGTTTGAGTTCTGTGGCTGGTGCCACACTTCCGCATAATTGCAACAAATCTTTCCATCACAGATACAAACTGGTTTGTGGCAACAACAGAATTGATTCTGTGGATCATATATTTTTTTTGACTGCCCCAAATTTTCAGATCTAAGAGCTGAATTGATCTCTCTATTATTTCATCAGGACTTTGTCTCTTCAGAAACTAAATCATCTTGGCTACTCAGAGATAAAGATAAGCAAACTACTATGTGTGTTTCTGGCAGGTCTTGTTAAGTTACATGATAACTTTTAGGCTCTCCTTTTTGGGGATGAAGGTTTGCTGTTTACTTGTAGAAACAGTAAGCAAGAAGCAAAGAAGTAAGAAACAAACTGGATTGCTGTCCTCAAATGTATATACAAAAGTATTGTGTGTTAGAGGAAACCTTTGGGATGGCTGGAGTATTTCTACATATTTGAATCAGATCCTTGTTATGCAAGACAAGATGGGGCCTTGTTTTAAATGGGAGGTTGAAAAAAATCAGGGCTCTTTTTGTAGAAAAAGCCCAGCAGGAACTCATTAGCATATTGGGCCACACCCTTGCCAGCACAGCTCATTAGCACATTAGGCCGCACCCCCATGTTACCAGAAGTGTGGTCATCCAGCCACACCCACCTTTTGCTTCTTATTCTGTTTACCTTGTTTGTTGTCCAAACCCAGGGCCTTTTTTTGTAGCAGGAACTCCTTTGCATGTTAGGCCACACACCCCTAATGTAGCCAATCCTAATGAGTTCCTGCTGTTGGGTGTGGCCTATTATGCTAATGAGTTCCTGCTGGGCGTGGCCAACTTGGGAGCCAGCCGGAACTCTGTTCCTGTGCATTCCTGCCCAAAAATAGCCTTAAAAAAAATAATGTATAAAATTCCCTCACAAAAAAGGAGCCAGAATGCAGTGGCAGGGTCTGTGATGGAAAAGACCTATGAGCTCATCTTTTCCATTGTTTGGACAATGAAGGATTGTTCTACGCCATGTGCTTCTGTGGGGTTCTCTATCCAATTCAGTTTTCAGTGTTTAAAGCAGTAAGCTGACTTTAACTTTCTCGAGTTCAACAGTATAGAAGGGTGTGACTAGGGCCGCCAGGTCCCTTCGTTGTGCCGGTGGGGGGATTTGAGGGGGCTTCCAGAGTGGGTGGAGATGCTGCGTGATGTGCTGACGTCACCTGGAGGTGACATCAGCGCATCAGTAACATCGGGGGTGATGCTCTGCTTTTGGGGCAAAACTCTGTGATAAAAATATCCTCAAACCATAGAGTTTTGCCCAAAAAGTAGAGCATCGCCCCCCAACATCACTGATATGCTGACATTACTTCCAGTGGAGTACAATGCCATAGAGTCCACCTTCCAAAGCAGCCATTTTCTTCAGGGGAACTGACCTCTAGTCTGGAGATGAGCTGTGATTCTAGGGCAGGGGTGTCGAACTCATTTGTTATGAGGGCCAGATTTGACATAAATGAGACTTTGTTGGGCTGGGCCATGTGTGTCATAAAATGTAATGCCAGGTAGCGGAGATATAAACTTTATAAAGGACACAAACACAAAGGGTTTTTTTCTTACTTAAAATAAAAACACACTTAAAACATTAGCACGCTTGCAATATTTTGTTTATTTAACAGTGTCCGTTAACTGACACCTCTTGCTCTGAATTATTACATCAAAATGTCTGTGCTGTTGCAATCTTGAGTATGCTGTTCAGGTGTGTATCTGTAAGCTGCAAACCTACAATGACGCAGCAGCAGCAGCAGCAGAACTGGAAGAAGACGCAGAACACAGCCAGTTCCACTGCGGGCCTGACAGAAACACTGTGGGGGCCTGATCTAGCCCCCGGGCCGCATGTTTGACACCCCTGTTCTATGGGGGGTCCCCAGGTCCCACGAGGTGGCTGGCATCCCTGTGTGAGGCTAAAGCAGAGGAACGGAGAGCACTATATGTGACCCTGAGTGACTTGGAAGAAGGGCAGGGTGGATAGGTCACAGGACAGTATTCCCAAGATTTTATTTTGTTCACGTATAATAAAAATGATGTGCCCCCCAATGCACAAAATGATGTGCCCCCCGTACCCAGCAACTGGCATGGGCAGATGGGTTTACTCAGACACTTGGGTGTGAAAATGAATGTGGAGAATTATTTCCAAATTAGAAGATTTATACCCTGTCGGGACTATTTGGCATCAAAATTTGTGAAAGTGTTTGTTTTTCCCATGGAAATTATTTTGGGAGTTTCTGTTTCAGCTTTAGGAGGGAGTAAAGGCAAAACACAACCTATATTTGTGGTTGTGCCATGCAGGAATTCTGACAAAATGTCTAATCCTCTTTCATTACTGGATGTGCCGCATAATCATTTATGGTACTTTGAGAAGCATTGATTATTTAAAATGTTTAGGATCATCAAAAGGTAGTACAGATAGCCCTTGCAAGATCTCTTTGGCGGTGAAGTGATATTGCACGCTCTTTAATGGAGATCTGACATAAACTAACTACTCTTCTCCCATTGGCCACTAATCACATTTCTTGGGCATACTAAAAATTTAATGAGACACAAATGAACAAGCTCACAACGTCAGTTTGCACGCATCTCTCATTGGTAGGGAAACAAGTATGAAACGCTCTCTGGCCGGGGTTGTATAGCTTACCTTGTTTATCACTTCAAAGTCTTCAAAAGTCTGGGATCAGCTGTCTTGCTCCTATACAAATCTGCCCAGACTTTTCTCATATTCCCCCACCTCCTGAATAAACTTGCTCTCTGTAACAGTGTTCACTCATCCTTCCTGGAGGCAAGGGCTGCTCTGTAGTGGCACCTTGATTGCAGAATGCCCTCAGGAGAACCATCCACCTGCTCCCTGACCATTCAAGCTTTAGTCACCAACTAAAAGCCTGCTTGTTTTTGTAGGCTTTCAGCTTGTCCCCCCCCCCTTTTCATTCCCCTCCTGCACAGGTGGTTATTTTTGTATGCTGTGTTTTTGTGGTGTTGCTGATCTTATAATGGTTGCCTGATCTTGGATGATTTAAGTTACTGTTGCTTGTATGCAGGGCTATTTTTGGGCAGGAACGCACAGGAACGGAGTTCCGGCTGGCTCCCGAATTGGCCACGCCCAGCAGGAACTCATTAGCATAATAGGCCACACCAAACAGCAGAAACTCAGTAGGATTGGCTACATTAGGGGTGTGTGGCCTAATATGCAAAGAAGTTCCTGCTACAAAAAAAGCCCTGGAACAAACAAGGTAAACAGAATAAGAAGCAAAAGGTGGGTGTGGCTGGGTGAACACACTTCTGGTAACATGGGGGTGCGGCCTAGTGTGCTAATGAGCTGTGCTGTCATGGTGTGGCCTAATATGCTAATAAGTTTCTGCTGTTGGGTGTGGCCTATTATGCTAATGAGTTCTTGTTGGGCTTTTTCTACAAAAAAAGCCCTGCTTGTATGTATTATTGTTGGCCACATCAGACACTCTGGAGTTGCTGGACGGGTTATAAATCTTTCAAATTAACAAAGTATCATCATGCCATTCCTGAATTGAGGGTCCTTCCTCTCAATAGCTGGAAGGAGAGGAAAGTAGGTACCTTTCAACAGTCATTTGCTTGATCGGTAGGTACATGTTTTGTACTCTGATCCCATGTGATTCAGTACTACTCCAATCTTTGATGCCTTAAGAGTAACATTCGTTGAAAGCGGGTTATAATGGAAGGTGATCAGGATTTCAGTTGGCAGGGGAACAGCTATAATCTTGTGTTGAAAGTTATTAAATACATATGAACAGCGTAAACAATACAGTCTATATTTTTAAAAAGGTAATGTTCGATATTAAGAAACTGTAAAGTTATGAAGTAAATGTGAGGTGAATTTATTTCTGTGAAGAAAGTAAATCTACAAGTTCCTCATCCTCTTGCCAGAAGATTGGAGGCAGGCAAATGTTGTACCCATCTTCAAGAAGGGAAAAAAAGGAGGTAACTACCGACCCATCAGCTTAACGTCTATACCTGGGAAAGATTAGAACACATAATCAAACAGACAGTCCTTGAGCATTTAGAAAGGGTGGCTGTAATTACTAAGAGCCAGCATGGGTTTCTCGAGGACAAGTCATGTCAGACTAACCTTATCTGTTTTTTTGAGAAAGTTACTGCCTTGCTGGATCAGGGGAATGCTGTAGACATAGTTTATCTTGATTTCAGTAAGGCTTTTGATAAGGTTCCACATAATGTTTTTGTTGACAAATTGGAAAAATGTGGTTTGAATCCTATAACTTTTAGGTGGATCTGTAACTGGTTGACAGGTCACACCCAAAGAGTGATTGTGAATGGTTCCTCATCTTCTTGGAGAGGAGTGACAAGTGGAGTGCCTCAAGGATCTGTCCTGGGACCTGTTTTGTTCAACATCTTTATCAACGATTTGGATGAAGGGATAGAGGGAATGCTTATTAAACTTGCAGATGATACTAAATTGGGAGGGGTAGCAAATACGGTAGAAGACAGAGTCAGGATACAGGATGATCTTGACAGGCTGGAAAACTGGGCTAAAACAACTAAAATTTCAATGGGGATAAATGTAGAATTCTGCATTTAGGTTGGAAAAATCAAATGCATAATTATAGATTGGGGGAGACTTATCTTGGCAGTAGTATGTGCGAAAAGGATCTAGGTGTCTTAGTAGACCATACACTGAACATGAGTCAGCAGTGTGATGCAATTGCTAAAAAGGCAAATGTGATTTTGGGCTGTATCAACAGAAGTATAGTGTCCAGATCATGCGAAATGATGGTACCACTTTACTCTGCTCTGGTTAGACCTCACCTAGAGTATTGTGTTCA
>NW_015171617.1:5410-6036 GCF_001447785.1 Gekko japonicus
CGGTTCCTCAGTGGAACAGGCTTCCTCAGGAGGTGGTGGGCTCTTCTTCTTTGGCGTATTTTAAGTAGAGGCTAGATGACCATCTGACAGCAACGCTGATTGTGTGAATTTAGGCAGATCACGAGAGGGAGGGCAGGAAGGGTTGCCTCAGTGTTAATTCTTGTGGCCCTTTCTTACACGCCCAGGAAAATGCTGATTGCCACTTTGGGGTCAGGAAACAGATTTTCTCCAGGCCAGTTTGGCCAGGGATCCTGGAGGGTTTTTTTCACATCTTCTGGACATGGAGCAGGGGTCACTGGGTGTGTGGGAGGGGGAGGTATTTGTGAATTTCCTGCCTTGTGCAGGGGGTTGGACTAGATGACCCTGGAGGTCCCTTCCTACTCTATGTGATCCTCTGGGCAGCATTCTGAGCAATGCCAGGCCTAGTTACTGCAAGCAAGGGAGTGGATTTCTCTCTGAAGCCCAACTGGGGGGAAAAAACACCTGAGTACGAATCTGCTGAACGCTATTGTCTAAGTCAGGGAGTGTGAATAGGAAGATGCAGCAGATGCAGGTAGAGACAGCGGTCATTTCCTACAGGAGCGCACAGGAGCGGAGCTCCGGCAGTAAAGAGCCCAGGGGGCGGG
>NW_015171617.1:6221-6576 GCF_001447785.1 Gekko japonicus
CCCCCAATAGCTAGCAATCCAAAACAGTCCAGTAGAGTCTGAGTGGTGGGTGTTGCCTTCTGGCACACTTCCGGTGATGTCAGGGGGTGTGGCATATGCAAATGAGTTATGCTAATGAGCTATGCTAATGAGCACCTGTACCTCTTTTTCTACGAAATGACCCCTGGGTAGAGACAATTAATACAATGGAAGAGCTCTCTGAAGGATGAAGCCTGTGGTCTGGGCAACTGTGGGGAACACCCATTTAAAACTCTGCAGGGACACAGTTCTGCTCAGGACTACAATGTAGGGGGGGGAGCACAGTTCCAAGTTTTAAACTGACATTCCACTCGGCTTCATTGTGGCTGTAGGAAAC
>NW_015171617.1:6586-12608 GCF_001447785.1 Gekko japonicus
TAGGGAAAGCGAGTTGGGTCTGAGGAACACAGGCCTGATTCAGTCAAAAAATCTCATGTAGTTTGGACCTGAGACAGGGTTAACAGATGTCATGCACTCTTTTTGTGTGTCCGTCCTCAATTGGGCTCTTTTTAAAGAACTGACGAAAGTGTCTTCTTTTTGGGTTGGAAGGTTAGGCATATTCCCAGTTAGTAGCAATTATGACAGCTTAAATAGTAAAAGGGCAAAGGTTTCCCTTGCTTGAAAGTTAGTCAAATCTGACTCTAGGGGGCGGTGCTCATCTCCGTTTCCAAACTGAAGAGCCAGCGCTGTCTGAAGATGTATCCGTGGTCATGTGGCCGGCATGACTAAACACGGAGGTGAACGGAACACTGTTACCTTCCCACCAAAGCGGTACCTGTTTATCTGCTTGCAATGTCTTGCTTTTGAACTGCTAGGTTGGCAGGAGCTGGGGCCAGAGATGGGAGCTCACTCCATCATGTGGCACTCAGGTCTTGAACTGCCGAACTGCAGACCTTCCGGGCTGCAGCTCATCATCTTAACCTCTAAGCCACCACAGCCCCTAGCTTAAATAGCTTACCTAGTAGGAGTGTTTAGAATGACATTTGTGATACTGATCACTTGTTTGAAGTAGTCAGTGAGCAATATGTCCTCTTCTTTGCTTTTCAAAATATGATAACCCTACCTGAGAGGAGGAGCTGCGGTGGCTCAAGTGGTTAAGACGCTGAACTGCAGGCTGTGGAAGGTCAGTAGTTCAGCAGTTCGAGACCCGGGTGCCGCATGATGGAGTGAGCTCCCGTCTCTAGTCCCAGCTCCTGCCAACCTAGCAGTTCGAAAGCAAGGAATTGCAAGTAGATAAATAGGTACCACTTCAGTGGGAAGGTAACAGCGTTCCGTGCGCCTTGGTGGTTAGTCATGCCGGCCACATGACCACGGAAATGTCTTCGGACAGCGCTGGCTCTTCAGCTTTGAAACGGAGATGAGCACCGCAACCCTAGAGTCGGACTCAACTGGCTTTCGAGCAAGGGAGACCTTTACCTTGACTATTCTCTGTCTTCGGGGCAGAATGCTGTTGGCTTAGCTATAAGGGAAGTTTTGAAGCAATTAGGCATTCTCCGTTTTCCTGGGATGCTCATTTTCCCTCTCTCTCTGTCTCTGAATTTTAACCAGCCTTTTCTCTCGCACACTGGAGAGTGACATCTAGCTCCTCAGTGTATGGTGTCGTTTCCAAGGCAGCCGGGACTCTTGGGGGTGTAGGAGAGACTCTTGACAGGAAGCAGCATCTGACCTAATCATTACTCAGAGGGAAGAGGGGGGGCAGGCAGGGTATGTGGGGTCATGACATGGCTAGATTGGAGAGAGTAAACAAGGTCATTCGGAGTTGGATGTCAGAACGTTCTCCTCAGCCAGTCCAGGCACACAGTTGCAAATGAACATTGTGGAGAGATCCAGGGAGGGAGGCTATGGGGGGGGGGGGCCCAAACTGTGGCGGGGTGTGTGGTGGGGGTGTCCTGGCTTCCCAGAGCCTTATAAAACAGTAGCCATGAGGGCGTATCACAAGAGGTGGGGTAGCAGGTACCCCTGTCCCCCTCCCCTTGTAATTAGAGCTCTGATACGTCATTTTCTCTCCTACTCTCCTTTGTGAACATTTTTTAAATTATATGACCTGCTGTGGGTGGATGCACCCAGGTGAGTCATAAGTCACTGACTGAACACCAATGGCTTGATATAACCTATTGTGAGTTTTTATGAGTTGAACCAACAGATCTTTTGTTGCAGAGCATCATGGGAAGGCAGGATGAATGAAATTGCTCTCCCGCTTTTGTTCCGTGACTTGTGACTTGTGTCAGCATTTCCTTGGAGGGACTTTATGGGACTCCTAGGCAATCCTGTCATGGTTATTGGATGCTTTTTATGCAGACTTCTTTATCTATAGCCGTGGCTGTAATAAACCAAGGTTATAGCCAGGGTGTGTATTTATACATACATCCAGCAGGCAATGTCATTGATTAATAATTAATTCATTCAGATATTTTGGTTATGCAGATGTAATAAGTGGACTAGAACTCATACCATATACCAGCCAGGGTTCCTTTAATCAAGCGCAACCCGGGTATGTGTGTGCTCTAATTAGTAGTACATGAGAGGGTCGGCACGTCCCTTCATCACACTGGTGGGGGGAATGGGGGGTGCATTCTGGGGATGGGTGGGGATGTTGTGCGATGTGCTGACATAACCGGGAAGTGACATCAGCACGTGGAGGGGTGATGCTCTGCTTTTTGGGCAAAACACT
Organism: Gekko japonicus; assembly: GCF_001447785.1. Lineage (NCBI taxonomy): Eukaryota > Metazoa > Chordata > Lepidosauria > Squamata > Gekkonidae > Gekko > Gekko japonicus. The sequence continues at coordinate 8,880 of NW_015171617.1, forward strand.
ATGGTAAAAGAGGCCTCAAACCATAGAGTTTTGCCCCAAAAGCAGAGTGTCCCCCCCGATGGCACTGATCTGCTGACATCACTTCCTGGTGACATCAGTGCATTGCACCTGGCATCAGGGTGGGGGGATTTCCTCCCGGCAGTGGGCAGGAGCCTGTAAAAGCAGGGAATCCCCTGCCCCCACCTGGGGAATGGTATCCCTAGTATTCGATCAGTGAAAATGATCAACTGTATTCAGAATGGTCAACTGAAGCTTATGAATAACCACTCACCTTCTTGCTTGTGTTAAGGAAGGCCTGGAGTTCACATGCAATAGAAAGATGCTACAGAGTTAGGGCTGCCAAATGCCCCCGGGGGGCGGAATTCCCCCCGTTTTTTTTGTTTTTTTTGGTAAACAATTTTTTTTTATTTTCTCAGGAATACAACATGTAAAATTAAATCATTTCATTCTATCAATTGTCTACCCCATTCCCAATTCCTCCCCTCCCTCCGGTGGCTTCCCGCAATGCTTCCACCCCTGCTCCAAATTACTTCATATCATCAACTATATCAATTTCTTATCGTTACAATCTAAAGATAACATCATTTGACTTAATATTGATCTAAACATATTAAGTTTTGTTTCACATCCCAGTTCTTTTCCAGATATATTTTAAAGTCACTCCACCAAATGCCCCCGGGGGGCGGAATTCCCCCCGGTTTTGAGCGGAATCGGGGCCCGGGGGAAACCCCACCCCCGCGTCACCCGGAAGTGACGTTGGACGCTGGGGGCGGAGCCACGCCATTTGAGGGGAAAACTCTTTGTTTTCCCCTCAAATGGCGTGGCTCCGCCCCCCGCTCCCGGCCAATTTCAATTTGGCAACCCTATGCAGAGTAAATTAAAAATAGGTTTGTACTGCGAAGTTCCCCAGCTTCTAATACTCATTTTTATAAAGCATCAGACCTCTTTGCCCACAAATTATTACTCTGCTTGCCATAGCTGTATGGTTCATTTTTTTTACCATAGGGTTTCCACTGATTCCTAGAGCTACCCTACACCACTACTGGGTTTCCCCTGGAAGTGACATCACGACTTAGCTGATGCCACACCTTCCCCATTTCCCCTCCCCAATCCTCCTGCTGGTTGCTAGGCTCAGCCTGGCAACCCTACCTTCTGAGTAGACCTGCTAAGGCTTGCTCTCTATATGTCCTGTACAAGTTCTTAGACCTGCTGCATTAATGAGATATTCCTAGATTTGAGAGTCTTGCTGTGGAATTAATTGAGGACTGGATTACTGCCTCGCATAGCAGAATTAGCTGACCTTGAGCCATGACTAGAGCTTGTAGGAAGAGCTGTGGCTAGAGCAGTGTGCAACTCTGTGCCTGGTTTATAGCCCTTGGATTCATTGCCTGTACCTATATCCGATACATTTTGTATGCTTCCATTGTCCGGTGCTTTAGCACTGACTCAGCTGATGGGGAATTTGCGATGCTTGTTTTGATTTTTTTGGCTGCTGTCTGATTTCTGCATCATGCCCAGATACATTTGCTTTGGGTGGATTAACTTACTGATACCATTACAGATAACGAGCTTCTCGTACAATGTTACTGCTTTTGTGTTTATTGCTTATGAATAACAGATTGCTCGTGTTCCTAAATAAGTGTCATGAATGTGGACACAAGATCAGTTGAGCTGAACCACAAATAGTTTTGTGTTGCTGTAACTACAGTATGTCCAGTAATCCCTGTTGGATCAGTCCAAAGGTCCACCTCACTCATCGTTTGATTCCCAACAGCCCCAAGCTCACTTAGCGGGGCATGAAGGAAACGCCTGTCCATTTTTTTGCCAGGCGTATAGTTTTCAGGTATCCTGCCTCTGAACATGGGGGTTCCATTTAGATATCATAGCTATTGATACACCTGTGCTCCAATAACAAATACAACCCTATGCAGAGTTATACCATTCTAAGACCACTGGCTTCAATGGACTGAAAAGAGTGTAACTCTTTAGGATTGCGCTGTAATTTACCCAGCTCTTATTCTTCCACTCCCATTTTTTTTCTTTTGCTTTCAGCACTTGAAAGCAATTAAGTACTACCAAACCATTAAAAGATGGGGTTATACTAAGAGTCTGAATTTGTAATTGTCTACCTGTGATCTGGAAATGCCTTGTAGCGTAAAAGTGGGATGACGTGGCTGTCTGAAAGATCATCCCAGGTTGTGGGATGTCAGGGATTTGATTCTGGAACCTCGTGGGCTGAGACAAGGAGCTAACATAGTGAGCTCTGTCAGTGAGCAACTCCTTCAGTGCTCCACCTTCTAGATTATGATGATGATTTATACCTTTCTGCCAAGGCAGGCTCAGGGTGGCTTACATAAAAACGTTAAAAACAAAATAAAACCATACAAACGATTGTAAAGTGCTGTACATAGATATTACATATCAGACAGCGAAACAACAGATTTCCGAGTATTATCCATAACAGGTATCAGTCAGTAATGCTCGTTTTGTAGTAGGACCTCCTTTGCATATTAGGTGACACACCCCTAATGTAGCCAATCCTCCAAGAGTTTACAGAGCTCTTCTTACAGGGGCTACTGTAAGCTCTTGGAGGATTGGCTACATTAGGGGTGTGTCGCCTAATAGGCAAAGGAGTTTCTGCTACGAAAAGAGCCCTGCGTGATGGTAAAAATTCTAGGGTTGGGTTCTGGTTTTAAATTAAGATGTTATGTGTGTCATCTCACTAGAATGCCTGGTGGAAGAGCTCCGTCTTGCAGGCCCTGTGGAATTGTAATAAACTCCGCACGGCCCTGATGTCCTCGGGGAGCTCATTCCACCAGTGTGGCACTGACACAGAGAAGGCCCTACCCCTGGTAGTGGCCAGTCTGGCCTCTTTAGGGCCAGGGAGAGTCAGGAGGTTTTGTGTCCCTGAGTGGAGTCCTGTCTGGGGAAGATGTCGGGAGAGGCGGTCCCTCAGGTATGCTGGCCCCTGACTATAAAGGGCTTTACAGGCAAGAACCAGCGAATTCGGTATGCTATAGATCATCTAGCAGGAGGGCTGGGAAAGACATACTCCAGCTCTAGATCTGGATGAAACCGGGCTGTCAAGTCCCTCCTGGCAACCAACAGGGGGGGGCAGCAGGGAGTTACCAGCAGTTGGGGGAAGGCCTAGGCTGGTGACAGAGTGATATCACTAATGGCACACACCGGAAGCAGCGTCAGCACATTGCCAGAGACACGAGATGCTCTGGTATTTGGGCAGAAACTCTATGGCTTACCATAGTGTTTTTGCCAAAATTCCGAAGCATGACTATAAAGGGCTTTACAGGCAAGAACATCAGAAGCAGCGTCAGCACATTGCCAGAGACACGAGATGCTCTGGTATTTGGGCAGAAACTCTATGGCTTACCATAGTGTTTTTGCACTGCTGAGGATCCGCAGGAGGGGAGGGAGAAGGGTGGCCGCGGATGGCCGCTCTTGGGGACAGGGTCCCGCCCGGACCTGGGGGCTGGCAACCCCACACAAGGGGCAGGGCTGGAGGATCCCCCACCCAGGCGGGGAGTGCAGCCCTGCCACAGACTGGCCTTGATCAGGAAAAGGTTGTAAACAGCCGTAGCGGCCAATGCAAAACCCAGAAAAAAAAGAAACGAAATCATGTAATACCTTTCACTGTAGCCAATCCAAACGGCACAAAGCCTTGTGCAAGATTTCAGATTCGATAGAACTCTTCATCCGGCAGATGTCGACAAA
>NW_015171617.1:12655-77192 GCF_001447785.1 Gekko japonicus
CTTGATGCCGAATTCTGGCGGGACAACAGTTTGATTGCTGTCAGTGTTAGATTGATTGCTGTGGGATGTCTTTCCCCTTGAGGCCTTTGTGACACCTCCCCCGTCATCTTTAGGTGCCCAACCAAAACATTTCTTTTCAGTTAAGACACTGGTCCTTTCACATAGCTTTATAGACCGCTTCTAGCCCGAGAACTATTTTTATGGTGATCTTTTTAGACCGCTCAGTTTGTGATGCTTTATGTTTTTATCACATTCTGCCTGGAAGCTGATTCAAGCAGGCTTGACCTATTTTTTTTCTTTTTCTTTGGAGGACTGCAGCTTCACGCATTGCATTTTTAGGGGCACTCCTGAGGTTTTAAGACGACTGGATTGTGAGTGCGACAAACAGGTGTGCAAATCCCTCTATCGGGCTGGCACACTTGTTAGGGGGCTCAGGAGCCAGGACTGGTAGGCTGCGTCTCCCTATTGGGCAGACACGTGGCAGCCACCCCGGGGTGGCTGCCACGTCATGTCTGAAATGAAGGGAACAGTGTGTCCTGATTCGCTGCTCTCCCCCTTCATTACCGTTTTCCATTTGCAAACAAAGCCTGGATAATGTAAACATTTTGGCTACAAGACTGAATCACAACGCTTCAAACTGCATCTGCAGCAATACTGGCAGGCTTCGAGGAACACATGGTGTGCAAACAGAAGCACTCTCCGTTCTAATGTTAGCTCCCCCATACCATGGCAACCTCCGGGAAATGATGCCTAGCCTCTTCCTTCTGCAAAGTCGAGATCTTTCATACGAGGGTTTGTTCCCCCCCCCCCCCAGGTTTTGCAAAAGCAAAAAAAAAACAAACTTCTCATTTGTTCCTTCTCTGTAACTTTCCCTGCAGGGTTATCTAGGATAGAATGTGCTATGCCAGGGGTGCTTGACATAGAATCCTGTGGCTTTACTGTACACTCTCTGGTAGTCAGTATAGTCCCTGTGACGCTCCACTCTCTTGTATAAAGATAGGGTTACCAGCCTCCAGGTGGGGCCTGGGGCTCTCCCGCTTTTACAACTGATCTCCAGCTGACAGAGATCAGCTCCCCTGGAGAAAATGGCTGCTTTGAAGGGTGGACTCTCTGTGGCACTGTACCATGCTGAGGCCCCTCCCCAAACCCCGCCCTCTCCTGGCTCCACCCCCAAAGGTCTCCAGGTATTTTCCATCCCAGACCTGGCAACCCTATATAAAGAGTAAATTCACTCTTGTGGAGGTACCCCAGAGTTCTGTTCCCTTGGTCTGAGTGACTGGCTTTTTGCTAAAAAGTGGGTGGCCAAGATGCTACCGTTCTATCCCAGTCTATTTTATGTTCATTAAACCTTTCCCAGAATTCTTTCCAATAATTACTAAACGTATAAAACCATGTTGTCAAGGGATGCTCTGTAGTCTTGGTGCTTGGGAGGGGCAACAATGGGAGGGCTTCTAGTGTCCTGGCCCCACTGCTGGACCTGGACCTCCTGATGGCACCTGGTATTTTTGTCCACTGTGTGTCTGTGAGTGTTGGACTAGAAGAAGAGGAGGAGGAGGAGGAGGAGGAGGAGGAGGAGATTGGATTTATACCCTGCCCTTCACTACCCAAAGGAGTCTCAAAGCAGCTTACAAACTCCTTTCCCCTCCCCACAACAGACACCCTGTGAGGTAGGTGGGGCTGAGAGAGCTCTTGACAGAAACTGCTCTCTTTCAAGAACAGCTCTTATCAGAACTACGGCTTGCCCAAGGTCATCCAGCCAGGTGCAGGTGGAGGAGTGGGGAATCAAACCCGGCTCTCCCAGATTAGAGTCTGCGCACTTAACCACTACACCAAACTAGATGGGCTTTTGGCCTGATCCAACATTGGCTTCTCTTATGTTTGTTTATTTATTTATTTATTTATTAGATTGATATCCCACCCTTCCACATGTTCTTATGTCAATACACTAATGCATCTTGTTACGGTATATTATAACAATTTATAAGTCCCTTATTTTCAGCTTGTTAATGGTGGAACTCCCAAACACAAATCCCCCTCCCCAGAGCTTTTATATTATTTACTTATTTACCTCATTTATATCCTGTCTTTCTGTCCAATGGGGAGCCAAAGCCGCTTACATCATTCTCCTCTCTTCCATTTTATCCTCACAACATCCCTGTGAGGCGGGTGAGAGTGTCTGACTGGCCCAATGTCACCCAGGCAAGTTTCCATGGCAGAAGGGAGGATTCGAACCTGGGTCTCCCAGGTCTTAGTCCGACACGCTAACCGCTGTGTCACCCTGGCTCTCAGCCCCCCTCACCCCCAATTAACTGTAAATTAATTCTGCCCTGAAAGTAATCCTTCTCCCCGATTCTCTCTCTTCCCTTTAGTATGTTACAAGATACACCTACGTTTGCCTGGTTCCTGTTTACCTTCTGATGTATGCTTATTTGGGTCCGCGTGTCTTAATAATGGAGCCCATCCACTCAAAACATTGCTCTACTTTTTTGACTTTTGAACTTGCTCCAGTTTAACAATCTCCAATCGAAAATATATTTTATTCTCTCAAAAGCTTGATGTGTATCCAATTTGGCAGAATGTGCTCAGTCTTCATCAGGAGTGTTTTAAAGGAATATTGGGAATTACACTGTGGTTAAGACGCTGAACTGCAGGCTGTGGAAGGTCAGTAGTTCAGCAGTTTGAGACCCGAGTTGCCGCATGACGGAGTGAGCTCCCGTCTCTAGTTCCAGCTCCTGCCAGCCTAGCAGTTCGAAAGCAAGTAATTGCAAGTAGATTCATTGGGAAGGTAGCAGCGTTCCGTGTGCCTTGGTGTTTAGTCATGCCGGCCACATGACCACGGAAACGTCTTCAGACAGCGCTGGCTCTTCGGCTTTGAAACAGAGATGAGCACCGCAACCCTAGAGTCGGATTCGACTGGCTTTCGAGCAAGGGAGCCTTTACCGTTTATGTACTTGCAGTGAGCATGCACAGCAGGCACCACCACAGTATACCTGTGTATTTTCGTTCTATGTGCTACACCGCCATTATGATGATGACACGAATCACTTCACATGAGTTGTTAGGAAAGGGGTCCTCATGTTCTGGAACGATTTCCTTTGAAACATGGGTGAGCCCTTTTCAAAGAGTAGCCTAGCCAGGGAGTGTACAGGAAGAGGTCTTTGGCCCTGGGAGGAGAAATAGGAACACTTCACCACCACTGGAATTCTAGAGGAGCATGGACTACTCATCTTATTTTTCCCATGCTCATCGGCCACTTTTTACATCAGCTAGCACAGAAAGCAAATAAATAATAATACAGCTTTTACGTGATTTGAATGTTTGAACAGTACCAACATCCTTTTAAAACTGCACTCCCCACCCCTCTCCAGATAGGGACGCCAGCCTCCAGGTGGGACCTGGGGATCCCCTGGAATTACGACTCATCTCCAGACTACAGAGATCAGTTCCCCTGGAGGAAATAGATGCTTTGGGGGATAGATGGTGCTGTACTCTAGTTTGATGTAGTGGTTAAGTGCACGGTCTCTAATCTGGGAGAACCGGGTTTGATTCCCCACTACTCCACTCGCAGCTGCTGGTGTGACCTTGGGCAAGCCATAGTTCTGTCAGAGCTGTTCTCTGAAGGACAGGTCTAGAAAGAGCTCTCTCAGCCCCACCTACCCACCAGTGGTCGGGGGGGGGGACCTGGCAATCCAATCTTCGGAGCTGCGCATTTTAGGTTGGGTTGGACATTTTTTTTAAAAAGCCAGGGTCTTCATAGCACCAGAAGTGGATGTAATGAACATAATGAAAATCCAAATGCCCTGGGGTGAGTTACTTAATTATTAGAAGGAATCTGCGGCTCTTAACAGGCTTAGCAAGAAGATGGAATCCCCCATGTTTAGGAAGGGCAAAAGTGAGATGGGCCCTGGGCCATTCGATCATTGCTTTGTTTATTGTTCAGGCCACTCTCTGTGATGTTAACGAACAGCACGCTGATGCTATTATTTCTATTTTTGGCAAAACCTTTCTGTCTTTTAAGCTCATTCTGGCTTTAGCCTGCAAAATATTACAATAGGCAACTCTGATTTAGCTCTCTGTAAACTGAAATGCATGAAACTTCATGGAGGGGAGCTATTTTTTAAAAAAATAGGGAGATTGGAGGAATGTATCTGATAAGCAGCCGTATTGCAGCTGTTATCGCTATTCCGTGTGCTGCCTGCCTCCTCCAGTGAGCTGGGACAGGACTGACCCAAGTCATGTTGGGACCAAAAATAGAATGCAGAACAGGTGCATGCACCCCTTTTGGGTACAGCACATGTGTGTGTGGGTGTGTGTGGGGTGTTAAGTGCCATCTTATGGTGACCCTGTGAATTAACGACCTCCAAAACTGCCTATTGTTAACAGCCTTGCAAAGTTTTGTAGAACTTAATTGATTGTCTATCTTTCACTCCCAAACGTAGTCATGGGGAATACAATTAGACAGAGGATCAAGGATACCGAACGCCAATTAGATCTACAGGCGTCCCCAACATTTATAGCGCCAATTAGTAACAAATACATTGTTGCGCAGGCCCCATATCTTAACGTTTTGGAGTCCCGTAAACTCAGGAGGGCATATACTCTGGCTAGATGCTCTGCCTTCCTCTCTGCAGTTCTTGAGGGGTTCTTGAGGGTAAATTAAAAAAAATACCCCGAACAGAGAGGCTATGCTTGTGTGCATTGGGGGAGATCGAATCCCAGGAACATGTGTTCCTGAGATGCCCGTTATTTGAAGAGGCTCGCACTAAACTTATTGATCCCCTTTTGGCAGGCACCTCGGATCAGGACAAGATGGAGAACTTGTTTCTTAATCTTGAACATACGGCGCTCCATCAGATTGCGAAATTTTGTTCCTTGGTGGTAGAAGTGCATCAGCGTGCTGGTTGTCACTTGGGTTAGGACTGTTGGATTTTAACTTGTACTGTTCCCTTTGGTAACATTTTTTTTCTTTTATACTATACTGTATTTTATGGCAGCGCATTTCTAGTTTGGTTTTAACGAACGTAACGTTTACAATGTTAGCTCTTTTTACCTTGTTGAATTTTAGAAATTTTACTATTTGGCCATTGTAATTTATTTTTCTGGTTTTATATTGCTGGCTAATCGCTGTTACAATAAAAATTCATTAATTCATTCATCAGAACAGTAGTCATGGGAAATACTATGCCATGAATTATCTGGATCTTGGTCACCCGCGACACACAATTTCTAAAAACTAAACTGACCTTTTGCCATCCTATAATGGCCCCTGAATCTCTTCTCACCTGATACAGCTGACTTACTCAGTTTAATGTTTGGGCAGAGGGTTCCGACTTGGATGGGAAACTGGCAAGGAAGACTGCAGAGGAAGGCGACGGCAAACCACCTCTGCTTCTCACTTGCCTCGGAAGCGCCTTGTCACAGCCGCCATAAGTCAGCTGCAACCTGACGGCCCATGACACACCCAAAGTAGTAGCGGTGGCGTGGCGACGGCGTGACTCCCATAAGGACCTGTAAACATATACCCCTTGCTTGAGAGCCCTCTGAGGAACATGAAGGATTATGGGTACTGCGAGTGGCCAGCAACCAGAGGATGCCTCGTTCTGCGGCCTGGAACTCTCACATGACACCATTCTCTCTTCCTCCATTTCATCCACAGAACAGCCCTGTGAGGTAGGTTAGCCTGGGAGGGAGATGATCTCAAAGTCACTTAGTGAGCCTCCGTGACACAGTGGTGATTTGAACCTGGGTTTTCCAGACCCTGGTCTGGCAGTCTATAACCACAGTGCTACGCTGGCTGGTTGCACATTTGACGTCCTACTTACAGTTCTCACCTTTTTGCTCTTTCTACACCTCTGTTGGAAGACCTGGGCCCTTCTTAGAGTGCTTTCCTCTCATCTGCCCCTCTCTTTCCCCCTTGTAGCAGTCTGTGACCAGCAGAATCCTGTTCTGTCAGGTGAGCAGGCCGGGGACATATCAGGGTTCACCCATGGCAGCGCTAGGGCCACCATCCTCCAGGCGGGGCCTGGAGATCTCCCGGAATGACAACTGATCTCCAGGCGACAGGGATTGGTTCCCCTGGAGGAAATGACAGCTCTGGAGGGCGGTCTCTGCGGAATCATAACCTCACCGAGCTCCCTCTCCTCCCCAAGCTCCACCCTCCATAAGCTCCGCCCCCCAAATATCCAGGAATTTCCCCAACCCAGAGCTGGTAACCAGTGTTCCCTCTAAGCTGAGTTAGTGTGAGCTAGCTCACAGTTTTTTAGCCTCCGGCTCACACATTTTTGTCTCAGCTCAGGAAGGAGGGCTCCAGAGCAAACTAATTGATGCAGCAGCCCAATCGCTCGCTCACAACTTTAATGCAAGTAGCTCACAAAGTGGAATTTTTGCTCATAAGACACCACAGCTTAGAGGGAACATTGGGTAACCCCAGCTTATACCCTGGTAGGGTTGCCAGGTCCGGGTTGGAAAATACCTGGAGGCTTTGGGGGGTGGATCCGGGAGAGGGCGGGGTTTGAGGAGGGGAGGGGCCTCGGCGTGGTACAACGCCATGGAGTCCACCCTCCGGAGCAGCCATTTTCTCCAGGGGAGCTGATCTCTGTCGGCTGGAGATCGGTTGGAAAAGCGGGAGATCCCCAGGCCCCACCTGGAGGCTGGCAACCCTCTACCCTGGCGACTCACCACTGGAGTCCCCAGGTATGAGGAAGGTTATGATAAAATGGATATCTGACTAGAAGAAGCTCCTGTATGCCCTGGTCTTCAAGGGAAGGCAGGCCAAAAAGGAAGGAAGGTGATTGCCGTCACACAGGCTGGTGATGCCCTTTTTAAGTTCTCCGTGAAGGTGACGGGGAGGATTCCAGGGAAGCCAAACTGGCCAATGAAAGACAGAGGATTCCCACCATTGGCCTTCGGGCCTATCAATCAACACCAGGTGTCGAGAGAGGCACACAGCTTGACTGCATTGCGCTGCTGGGGAAGGATGAGAAGTGGGTCAGGCCGCCACGTCTTCTGCCAGTCAAGATGTGCCGAGAAGAAGAAAATAGTAATAATAATCTCAGTCTGGGAGAGGGTCGAGGAGGGAGCCTGGGCTTAGCCTCTGTAGAGGGGGGCCCAGTCACACACTTAGGACCAATGGTAGCACCAAGAATCCCCAAAGGGAATCCCCAAAGGGGTCCCCAAAGGGAAATCAAGGGTCTTTTTATCCCCCTGGTCTGGGATTCCAGTAAAACCTTGGACAAAGCCCCACCATGCTTAGTACCGCTGGGATTTCAAACCCTCCGAAAACTGAGTTCCTTCCTGCTCTGATTTCTGTGTTGTTGTTTTTTAAGGTGGCATCTGTAGGCACAGGCACATGACGACAACCTCATGTATATGTGCCTGTCTGTGTATAATGTTTAGATCCCCTTGGATAGCCCTATGCAGAGAGAAACGCAGGGATACACTCTGAACCCAGGCGAGTGGCAAATGCCCCTGCAGGCCCTTTTTATACTGATGTCGTTTTTTTACCTTCCATCGTGAATATTCAAAAGCTGCAGTCAGGGAAGACTCAGGTGGCAAAAAATAGCAAGGTGGTTGAAGCAAAGCTGTGACTTTAAAAGCCCAAATCTGGCATTGCTGAGCACAAGGGGGGGTGGAGTGGGTGTGTAAGGGGGGGGTCCCCTTCCATTTTAATCACGAGAGGAGAAAGTACCAGGCCGGTTTTCCTATGAATTGGATTTCTGTCTCATGTGCCTGTATCATTGCCTATCCTTCCCCCTTCTCACCCCCCCAGCTAAAGATGTGTTGTAATAAGTGTGTGCATTTTTTTAAAAAAAGAAGACAACAGAGCTTTCTGTAATCCTTGCAGCAGGAGTGAACGTTTGGCATAAAAGACACACTGTTGTGATATAGCAATGCACGCATTGTTTTCTACATAATGCAGTCAGGATCTCCATGGTAAAATGGGGGAGAAATGTTTTATTTATTTTTGCGGTCACCATCAGCAGTTAATTCTAAAGTGGGAGCCGCTCCGTTTCATCGTAGGTTAAGACGCTCAGCCTGAAAAATCTGAGCAAGGCTGTGTAAGTCATACACTGTTCCTCCATGGGGGTGGATTTCTAAAATAGATTGCAAGATTATTGGGGGGGGGGAGACTATTGTGGCTGCAGTGATTGCTCCGGAGCCTTTTCGAAGAGGAAGCGTCGTTTCCAGCACAGCCGCCCCCCTTCCGTGGAATCACTTAGACCTCCCAGCTGGTGGCAAGGGGGGGGATACGGCCGTATTACCGCTTTCTCCATCCCGGCTGTCTTCCTCATTACGTTAAATGCATTAGGATGGCTGCACCGCTTTGTCGAGGAGGGTCAGGTGCAGAAAGGTACGGGGAGAGATCTGCAAGCATGCATCCGGGTAGCATCTGCCAGCTCCGTCCAGACCTTTGAATTCTGAATGTCTGCCTGGCTCTAGCCAAACCGTTTTTCTTTGCCAACAAGGGGCTGGTTTAGAGGTGCCCGAGGACAGCACCCCCTTTTCTTTTCTTTTTAAATGCCAGAGAAGGATTTTGGTCGCCTGGGGTGTCCTTAAATGCATTATGGCTCATGCGGCATCTCAGCTGAAGAAAAACCGAGATTTAGAGCTTAACCCTGACGAGGAAAATGAGAAGAAGAGGAAACACAGGAAGAGATCCAGGGATCGGACAAAAAAGGTACTTCTGCACTAGCAGAAATTCTTGACATGAATTCCTTTGTTTTACCGAGCTGCCACTGCAGTGAAGAGATGTCAGAGATCGGGGATGCGTGCAACTCGGTGGCTCTGGGGTGATAATGGTTCAGGCTGTCGAAATGTCGTTGTGAAGCAGGCAACTTGGAGGCATGGGTGTGTGTGTGTGTGTGTGTGGGAAAAGGCAATTGGGGCTTTTAAAAGTCAGATGCTAGACTCTTTTGGCAGCGGTAGTAGCAGGTGGGATGGCGTTCTTTCTCCCCCGGCAGACCGCCACATTGCCTTGAGAGATGCGGTGGTGGGGTTAAGTGCAAGAGGAACTAGATTGGAGATGGTCCTTTTCACAGGTTAAAGGAAGAATGGCTGCATCATTCTCAGCTGCACAGGGGGGTGATCTTGTATGTGGATACACACTGAATTTATGAGAAGACCGTTGTTTTCTTTGTGCTGGGAGCCTTGCTTTTTAAGAAAACCCTCTCATCTTAAAGGGGATCACAATGTTGCTCCACTTGCCTGTTAATTCATGTCTCTGTTTTTTGGGACCAATCATCACCTTGTCAGCTGCTGCTGGCAACTTCCTTTTGTTGGTTGAAAAGATGGGCTTGAGATGCCAGAGTCTTGTGTTCTCTCCCCTGCTCTGTATTGCCTTGGATGCAGAGACGCTCCTGGCAAACAGAGTCCTGGGAGATTTCGGCTCACTGCACTGGTTGTTGCTGGATTTAGACTGTGGCTCCTCCTGGTGCGCGCACACACACACACAGAGTCATAGAACATAATAGTGGCAGATAATCAAATCATCTTCCGTGCTTGAGATATCGGTGGGCTTGCCCTTTTTAAGAGGGCACCTTAGGCACAAGGGGAAAGGCCCGGTGATAAAGCTTCTTGGTCATTAATGAATGTGCTTTTTTCTTGGGGGAGGGGGGGAAGAAAGAGCTCAGGAATGAGGTTATCTTGTGATTTCATGGGCCTTTGTGATATTCCCTAAGGGCTGCATAACCTAATGGGCTCTGAGGATTGATGCATGCCTTTCTTTTAAGGGCATGTTGTAGAGGGACACCTCCCCCCCAATATGTGCATCTTTGGCATCTCATTTTCTGGGCTTTCTTTTTTCACCTTTCCCACTTTCTTTCCTATAAATGGAGTGTTTGGCATAACGGGGGGGGGGGAGCCCTAAAAAGCATTCTGAACAGGGGGACCATGAGAAGGCAGTGGATTTAGATGGCTGCAGTCACTGTGTGTACTGCGGCTTGTAAGTGATAGGGTCTTTTTTCATTTAAAGAAAGGGTGGGAAAGGGTGTCTTTTCCAACCATTGCTCTTGTTCCCGCAAGCCTAGAGGAAATGGTAGGAGCAAAAGCCCAGCCTTAAGCACTGGTTCTCACATCAAAAGCAAGAAGAAGAAGAGGAAGATATCTTATAATTGTTCCCTTGGATTCATCTTATGCTCAATAAGTGGATTGGGGGACCGTTGGTGGGTGGGTGTTCTCTTACTATTACCACCTCTGCAAGTACTCTCAGGAATGTAGATCTCCCCCACCCCAAAAGGGTCATCTCCTGACAAATGTGTGTTTGGAACTGAGGGTAAAAAAATGCGCGGCTTCTGAAATCAACTTTTCTTCACCATTTGGATGGGCTGTGCCTATCCTTAAGCGGGCTCAAGTTGAACAATAGCCAGCGTGTGGAGCCATTGTGCTCGTTCGTGTTGCCTTATAAGCAGAGTATGGAAGGAGGAGGGGGGCAAGGGAGACCCGTGCCAATAAGGGCCTCTTGATTCAATGAGGTAGGACAATTGCTTTGTTGACAGAAATGCTTTATTGTTTATACTGCACGATGCCGTGGAAGGGATATAGCCTAGCAACCAGGGTGGGCCGTGGACAGGAAGCCAATCATAAAAAGAAATATCAGATGGGTTTTTCTTTTTCTTCCTTTAATATTATAGGTATGGTAGGAAGGTTGTGCAGGAATGGGATTCTATAGGTATGGTAGGAAGGTTGTGCAGGACAGAGGAGCCCAGGAATGGGATGCGTACAAAATAGGTAATTTTATCCTGTGCTTCGATTTTAAATAGAAGGCATTCAACTTGAAGATGGGTAAGGTAAAGGTGAAGGTTCCCTTGCTCGAAAGCCAGTCGAATCCGACTCTAGGGTTGTGGTGCTCATCTCCGTTTCAAAACCGAAGAGCCAGCGCTGTCCGAAGACGTTTCCGTGGTCATGTGGCCGGCCTGACTAAACGCCGAGGCGCACGGAACGCTGTTACCTTCCCACCGAAGTGGTACCTATTGATCTACTTGCAATGTCTTGCTTTTGAACTGCTAGGCTGGCAGGAGCTAGAACTAGAGATGGGAGCTCACTCCGTCTTGCGGCAACCCGGGTCTCGAACTGCTGAACTACCGACCTTCCACAGCCTGCAGTTCAGCGTCTTAACCACTTGTTGTTTAAAAACAAAACAAAAAAATCAAGAGGAGAACTTTAGATGTGATATGGGGAATGGGGGTTTAACTGTGGTGCCTTGGCAGATCCAAGCTGGGTGCAGATTGCTTAGGGAGACCACCCCTCTGACCTTCCTTTGTACAGTACAGAATCCACGTTCTATCTCCTCTCCTCTTTAATTAGTGTTTCTTTCCCACTATGAATTTGTGAGTCACTTCAGTCCCACGAACCAGCAGTGGAACGTTTTCATCCTCTCCCTCCCACCCCCGGACAGTCCATGATAATACTCAAGGCTAACCCTCTTACCTGTACAGTATTAGAAATACCCTTGGGGGAAGCATCCAATTGCATTAAAACACTGGTGAGACCTGAAATCCCTGGGCAGTTGAGACAGCAGGGAGATTCAACCACGTGACGGTTTCAGTTCGCACGGCCGAACAGCTCCTGTGGTCCGTGAAGACCAGCATCAGACAGTGTATTGGAAGCGATTCCCTACTCAATGTGTGTTTTAAGACCTCTTAGGTTACAAGACCAGTTCCTCCAAGTCTTGCTCTGAAAAAATATCACTAGGCGAGTCTGCCATTTTCAAGCAGTTTTCTTCTAGAGAAGTGGGACCACTTCCAAGAAAGTGTGTTAGGAATGAGTGCCGGAGTTCGAAGCGACATCCGCATGGTTCTGCCTCAAGGAGTGCCAAAAAGCCAGTGGTTTTGTACACCTGAACCCATGACTAGATCCTTTGCTAATTGAAAACTCATGTGTACATTGTTTCAGCCTCTTCATATATATTCGGGTAAAGATGCTTGCCTCCAAATGAGTCTCTTCCTTGCCAAGAAAGTAGCTGAGGAATTTCTTTGGACATAGAACCCTACAACAGCTGACTGCTGAAAACAAGCGGTTATGTCCCGGCATTTCTCCCAGCTAAGTGCTGAGCCTTCCTCTAGGGGAAGAAGAGGCTGCATACTTACCGGTAACTGATTAGCATTTTTGGATGCACCCAGATTGCGTAGTCCGAGAGTCGAGCCTTGGTAGGTCAGTGGACGAAAGCTACACAATCGAGCCAGGACTTCCCAGAGTAATTATTACCTTACTGCATGTTCCAAGGCTTAGGTCTGGAACTAATTTCCCTCCGCATTGAGTAAACAGTGTCTTGTTGCCAACATTCATGATTAGGGGTCTGAAGGGATAGCTCAGAAAATATGAGTTTGGGGAGTGTGGGGGGGGCTCACTGTTAGCCTGGTTCTGCATACAGAAGGACCTAGGATACCGTTGGGATTGCCAGTTAAAAGGATCTCTGGCAGTGGTCCTCAGAAGTACCTTTGCCTGAGACCCTGGAGAGTTCTTGCCAGTCAGACGAGGCCGTGCTGAGCGGGGTTTTTCCTGCTTTAGGGCCTCCCAATCTGCTGGCCCAGATCCAGCTGGTGGGGGAACCCCGCCCCCAAAGTGCCTGGATCGAGCCAATGTGCCCGGCAGGTGATGTCATCAGGCCGGGCATGTTGCCGGAGGGGGTGCTCTAGCATTTGACCGGAAAACTCTATGGTATCAGAAGATCCCGGGAGAGGAGTTCCCCCCCCCCCACTGGCAAACGGTAGGGACCTGGCAACCCTAGGTGTAAGGCGTGTTCTAGAGAAGAGAGAAGGGTAGTGGCAAGGAGGCTATAGCACATGAGTGAAGGGAGGGCATAGGAGAGGGGAGAAGACAAGGCTATTTTAACATGCGCAAATTGCTGTCCCTCCACCTTTGAGGAACCACAATTAACTCCAAATCATTCAACATCAGGGGGGAGGAAGTTTCTCATCATGGACGTTCCAGCACCATGTGAAGCGATATTAAGGATGGGAGGGTAACATAGGATATAGGGTTGCCAAGTCTGGGTTGGAAAATACCTGGAGACTTTTGGGGTGGAACCAGGAGAGGGCGTGGTTTGGGGAGGTGAGAGGCCTCAACATAATACAATGCCATAGAGTCCACCCTTCAAAGCATCCATTTTCTCCAGGGGAGCTAATCTCTGTCGGCTGGGGATCAGTTGTAAAAGCGGGAGATCCCCAGGCCCCACCTGGAGGCTGGCAACCCTAATAGGATAGGACTTTAATTCTGGAAACAAAGTCTTCTATTGAATTGCACCTCAGCAAAAATGATAAAAAGGAGCAAAGAAGACTAGGCTGGACTCTTGTGTCCTCTTGTGAGACACTCACGTAGGGCTGCCAGGCCTCCCGCTATGATGAGGGATTATACCATAGAGTTTCCAGGGATTCCTAGAACTACCTAACATGGCTTCTGGGTTTCCCCAGCAAAGATGTCATGATCCACACGCCACAACACTCCCCATGTCCCCGACCCCAAAGGCCCTGTTGGTTGTCAGGCATGCCCTACGGTCAAGTGAAGAGACCCTAGAAGGAAATAAAGCCAATGCTAAGGCAGAATTTATGCCTGGAGACTCCCACAAGGAATTCCCCTAGTGCTCTGTCCTAACTCCTTACAGAGTTACTGCTTTTTGTTATTTTTTTAAGGCAGCCCTGAAGGAGAAGGACTACTGTACATGCTCAGAGGCTTTCATTCATCCTTGCGTCGCAAATTCCCAAAGCAGGGTTGTCAGCTCTGGTAGACAAAACTCCTGAAGATTTGGGGGTGGAGCCTGGGGTGGGTGGAGTCTGGGGAGGGGAGAAAGTTCAGCAGAGATGCGATGCCAAAGAGTCCGTTCTCCAAAGCGGCCATTTCCTTCAGGGGAACTGATCTCTATAGTTGTAATTCCACGTGGGGGTTGGTAGCCCTGTCCCAAGGCCAGTCAGAGGCAATCTCCATTACTCTGTATGTTGGTCTTAAGACCATAATAATAAAACTAAACTGAGACCAATGTTCCCTTTAAGCTGTGGAGTGTTTATTTATTTATTTTTTAAATTGACACAGTGTCTAATCCTTGTATGCAGTGTGCTTGGGTTGTGGCCAATGCTCCCTCTAAGCTGTGGAATCTTGTGAGCAAAAATTCCACTTTGTGAGCCACCGGCATTAAAGCTGTGAGTGAGCAATTTGGCTGCTGCATAAATTAGATTGCTCTGGAGCCCTCCTTCCTGAGCTGAGACGAAAATGTGTGAACCGGAGGCTAAAAAACCGTGAGCTAGCTCACACTAACTCAGCTTAGAGGGAACAGTGACTGAGACCTGTTTGTATTCCTTTGTCTGTCTCATCAGTCCACTCTCTTTCCCCTACAAGGAAGCTATTCTACTGGTAGAGGGCTTTTAGCACCAGTTTGGGGTTTATGAGCTTCAATTGGCGACGATGTGCCAAAAATAAAAGGATACATTATTGGGGTGGGGCTGATTTCAAGATGGTTCAGGGGAGAGACAGAGTGTAAAATGCGGGTGGCGGGGAAGGGTTTTTTGTGACTCTCACATATCCTAATCAAGATCAGTTCATGTGGGTTAGTTCTCTATTAGGTCATTCTCACAATCACATTGGTAAAAGGGTGGATTTCACCGTATGCTTATATGAAAAGCAGGGGCTGTAAATTAATCGAGAATAAAAATGATTGATTTGGTGCGCATGATGTTCACTCAGCTCCCTTATTTATTTATTTTTTTAAATGACACAGTGTCTAATCCTTGTATGCAGTGTGCTTGGGTTGTGGCCAATGCTCCCTCTAAGCTGTGGAGTCTTGTGAGCAAAAATTCTACTTTGTGAGCCACTGGCATTAAAGCTGTGAGTGAGCAATTTGGCTGCTGCATAAATTAGTTTGCTCTGGAGCCCTCCTTCCTGAGCTGAGACAAAAATGTGTGAGCCGGAGGCTAAAAAACTGTGAGCTCGCTCACACAAACTCAGCTTAGAGGGAACACTGGTTGTGGCAAAGGTGCCTGCACACTGCAGTTTTGTTTTGTAGCTTTTTTTTACAAAACTCTTGAGATTTTTTTTCCCAGGAGGGAAGGGAGCATGGTATAGCCTCATCTCACTCAGAAGATAAGCAGGGTGGGCACTGGTTAGTAGGACTGCAGACGGAGGCAATGGCACACCCCCTCTGCTTCTCACTTGCCTTGAAAGCCCCTTGCTGGGGTCACCATCAGTTGGCACTTGCACAGACACAAGCTTTTTCCAAGGCTGTAATTTTTCTAGTGTGTGGATCAAAAATTGTGTCAGATCGAATGCTTGTGAACATTCAGAAAGGATGTTCTCATGGGTGAAACGGGGGGTGGGGCTACTGGAAATCAAGGCAACTTCTGTAATGTGAGTGGAGTGTCAGTTTGGATGGGAGAGAATACATTACGCTTCAAGACAGGAAATGTTGGCATATTGGGGGACTGAGAGGGATATAGAGGCAAGGGGTAAATAGAGAGCTTGGAAAGCAAAGGATGTGGGGCCAGGGAGAGTCTGTGTGTTGGTGGTAAGGTCTACGGCAGCGGTGGCCAAACTTGCTTGACATAAGAGCCACATAGAATAAACATCAGATGCTAGAGAGCCACAAGACATGGACAATAATTACACACACATTTTTTATTGAAAAATATGCAAACTTGCTTTTTATTAACATTAAACGAGACTGCCAAAAATAAAAACAAAAGGGGTAAAAACAGAGATTGATAATGATATTTATTTGCCCAATGATATTTAGTTGTCCAAGAGAGAGAGAAAGAGAGAGAGAGTGGTGGAAAGAAAGAATGAAAGGTGGAAAGAAAGAGAGAAACAGAAAGAGAGAGAAACAAAGCAAATTCTGGGGGGAATAGATGGGGGAGGGAGTGAGGGAGAGGTGGAAAGAAAGCAACTTTAATGTTAAATGCATCCTCCAATTCCCTCGCCCCCCTGCTGGCTGGCTTGGTGAAGGGATTTAAAGAGAAAAATGCCTTCTCCGAGCCAACTGGTGGTGGTGGGGCTTTGAGAACGCATCGAAAAAAGTTGTTTTCTTTCTCTGCTTCCCCTCATCTCATGCCTACCCAGTGAGGGGAACACTGGCTGGTGAAGGAAAGACCGATCAGGGAGACATGCCTCCCCTTTGCTTCCACAGCCGCCATGCCGGGAGCCACACAATGTGTGAAAGAGCCGCATGTGGCTCTCGAGCCGCAGTTTGGCCACCCCTGGTCTACGGAAAGCCTAAAGTTGTACACCACTGACTGCAATGGTCCCTCTAAGCTGTGGAGTCCTGTGAGTAAAAATTCTCCTTTGTGAGCTACTGGCATTAAAGTTGTGAGCGAGCAATTTGGCTGCTACATAAATTAGTTTGCTCTGTAGCCATCCTTCCTGAGCTAAGAGAAAAATGTGTGAGCTGGAGGCTAAAAAACTGTGAGCTAGTTCACACTAACTCAGCTTAGAGGGAACACTGATCGACTGTACCATTTTCAGTAGCTAGTGTGGGGTTTAGGGTTGCCAGCTCCCCCCCCCAGTCCAGGCGGGGACTCCCCGGCTTTTGTGGGGCCCTCCCCACTGCAGGCCACCTGGCTGGCGGGGGGAAGCCCCACCTGCAAATGCCCCGAATGCAACATAACGATGTCACCTGGAAGTGATGTTATCACATTGTCAACATCGTGCAGTGACACTCTAGTTTTTGGGCAAAACTCTCTGGTAAATTTGGGCTCAAACCATAGAGTTTTGCCCCAAAACTAGAGCATCACCACTCGACGTAGGCAGCATGATCGCGTCACTTCCGGGTGATGTCATGGTGCCGTGCAGAAAGGGCACGCAGCGGAAGAGCCCAGCAAGGCCTGAGGATTCCCCCCACCAGGAAGAAGGTAGGACCAGGCAACTCTAGTGGGACTGCAGATTTACAAACTCCCCCAAGAAAAAAACTACCATGTAGGAGAAGCATTCGACTGCATTCATCTCCTTGTTTGCCGTTGTTGTTTTTTTAAATGCAGAGACTTATTTGTGGAGGAGCATTCAAATATGCACCCCCACAAACACACACATGCACACATTTGCAAGCTGTGCCTAAGAAAAAAAATCCCCACCTGATTCTGTTGAATGTGTAAACTGTGTGCCTTGGTGAGCTCGTCATTGTGATACCCTCAGGAAAGCTGTGGAGTCAGACTGGGTGGGGTGACTGGTGGAGGGAATAAGAAAACACACCCATGTGGCTTCAGCGCAAAGGGATGAGATCCGTGCAGGCTTAGCTGCGGTCTCTACTGGGGACTAGAAAACGTGGCCGGCCAAAGGCATGGTGGCTCCTGAGGTAGATAACCAAGTTGCATCTCTCCTCCTGCAAATTTGGGCGCAATCCACTTGGAATTTCTCCAGCAAGAGTCTTACCGAATGAGCACTGTGCTGTCACTGAGCCTCCCATTTACTTCAGTGGGACTTGCAAAGGATAACTTTTTTGGGGGGGTCTCTGTGGATGGTGGAGACACATGAAGCCACCTTACATTGAACCAGGCCATTGTTCTAGCCAGGGCTATTTTTGGGCAGGAACACACAGGAACGGAGTTCCTTGCTGGCTTCCAAGTTGGCCACACCCAGCAGGAACTCATTAGCATAATAGGCCACACCCAACAGCAGAAACTCATTAGGATTGGCTACATTAGGGGTGTGTGGCCTAAGATGCAGTGGAGTTCCTGCTACAAAAAAGCCCTGGGTTTGGACAACAAACAAGGTAAACAGAATAAGAAGCAAAAGGTGGGTGTGGCTCGATGAGCACACGTCTGGTAGCATGGGGGTGTGTCCTAATATGCCAATGAGCTGTGATGTCAGGGGTGTGGCCTAATATGCTGAGTTTCTGCAGTTGGGTGTGGCCTATTATGCTAATGAGTTCCTGCTGGGCTTTTTCTACCGAAAAAGCCCTGGTTCTAGCAGAATCAGTCTTGTCCGATCGACTGGCAGTTGTTCTCCGGGGTCTCAGGCAGAGGCCTTCCACATCCCTTGCTAACTGATCCTTTTGTAAGCTGGAGGTGCCAGGGGTTGAACCTGGGACCACCTCGATGAAAAGCAGATGCTCTACCACTGAGCCACGTCCCTACATTGAACAAGCACAGTGCATCAAGCCAGGCTGGGTAGGATATTTGTCCCCCTTAATGGTACTCACAGTCCCCTGTTTCAGGCAACAGCTACGCCATATTTCACGCAGAGTTGCCTCTGATAGAAAGAGTAGAGGATTGGAGCCACGTTTTTATTATACGCTTCATGCAGCCACGAAGAATGCTAAAGACATAGATTAGGATTATTGCAACCAAGCAGGCCAATGTGCTTCTTAACTAAAGGCTGGGAGTTATTTCGAAAGGATCCGTGAAGGCACTCGGACTGTCCAGGATGCTGCCTTTCTGTACTGTAATCTCTCAAGATTAGGGTTGCCACCTCTGGGTTGGGAAATACATGGAGATTTGGGGGGTGGAGCCTGGAGAGGGTGGGGTTTGAAGAGGGGAGGGGCCTCAGCAGGATATAGTGCCATAGAATCTATCGTCCAGACAGCCATTTCCTTCAAGGGAACAGAGTGTGGTCACCTGGAGATCAACTGTAATAGCAAGAGATCTCCAGGGGCCACCTGGGAGTTTAAAACCAAAACAGAAACATGGGGTGATTTCAATCAAGCATATTGCTTCAGCTTTAGTGCTCGATGTGAAACCATGATGATGGCATTGCATCCTTTGGATATGTGATGTATTGTTCCTGCACTCTCTCCTGAGGAAGCGTTCTGTGAAACGATTTTCAAGTTGACGGAATCACTATAAGAAAGGAAACAAGGAACACCCACCCACAGCCTGTATTGGCAAGAACTGCGCACACAAGCACTTTGTTTTCATAGGTAATCTTTATTCCCACCGTTTCGTGTTATGGATAGTTTTGAATTGGATGTGGACTTTCCTGTGCAATATGCATTTTGAATGTTCTTTTTTTTTTGGACTTTTTCTTTATTGGACTTTATATGATTGGAACTTTCTAATTTGTGAATTGTTTTCGTTATCGACCACAATAACAGAAAATTTATTTATTTATTTATTTATTTATTTTTCACATTTATATCCCGCCCTCCCCAGTGGGCTCAGGGCGGCTAACAGAGGCAAGGTTGTTAGCCTTGCCATAGGTAAAAACATATAAAAACATAGTAAAAACATCCAACACATCCAACACTAAAACCACAGTACTCAATCCAATTACTAGTATCCTAATTCCAAGATGGTATCACCACAGTTCCAGATGGTACTCCCATGGTGTACGTGGCCAATGGCGACGGCTTATCAGATCCTCTACAATTTCCAAGTTCTTCCTCGGGCCTCGTCGATGCATCCTTTGAGATACCTTGACGGTGGTGGTATAATGGGGCGGCGGCTCCTACTCAAAGGCCTGGCAGAAGAGCTCCGTCTTGCAGGCCCTGCGGAAAACGTGCTTCAGTTTTGGTTTTGATCTTTCCCCGTGGTTCTCTCTGGTTGTATTGCTACCTGGGAGTTGACAACCCTACTCAAGGTTGTTGCAAGGAACGATAAGAGCCACAAAGCATTACGGGTGCTGAGCGGCTCTATAGAAGTTATGATGAAGGTGATGGTACTAATTAACATGAGCTGCCGGTTCACGGGCGATTGTTGAAGTTTCTTAGGGGCACATTGCCATTTTATGAGCAGAGGTCTCCTCTCCATCTGAAGCTCTGGAACAATAAAAAAGAGTAGAATGTTATCCATAAATAATCCATTCTTTTAAAATGAAGACGATCACATCTTGAAGAGAGTGTATAATTTGCATGCCTTTTTATGTGTGTTGTCCTAGTTTATACACAGTCTGGGTTTAGAAAACGAGATTTAATTTCCCATGTGTCCAGCATCTCAAATGGATCTGTTAATTTCAGTCCAAGATTCTGTTAGACGGCAGGAGGGTTTTTCCTGCGGGTGGAGGCAGGGTTGGTTGTCCTTGGTGAATAAAAGCGTGCTTCCCTCTTGCAGATGCTTCTCTGCAGTGTTGAAGGGTGGGGCTGTTTTTCCATGTTCGTTCGTTTCGCTTAGAAGCCAGTGGGGGCCACAAGAACTCAGAGTTTTGGGTTCCTGCACAGGATCTGTTCATGTGGCCATTCTTGGATAGCCACAGAAGCTATTTCGCCCCCACTTTCACCACTCTTCTGCCCTCCCCGGCCTCCACACCTTGTAGGGTTGCTAGAGTGTTGCAGTGAAGCGTGAAGTCATTTCCTGTTACGTGACCGGAAGTGACATCAGGGTTCTATGTGGCGCCAAGCTCCATCCCTCACCTGGCAACACTAGGTAGGCTAGATTGAGCAGGTGTGGCCAGCCCAAGGACGCCCAGCAACTTTCGTGGCAGCATCTCCCATATCCTATTCTCTATCCCTTAACACTGGCTATTTCCACATATTCATCATAGTGCTGCCAGCCTCCAGGTCCAGGCAGGGGCTCCAATCCGCCCCCGGCAAGCTGGTCAGCGGGGGGGGAGCCCTGCCCCCAGCCCGCGGCCACCCCTCTCCCCTACTGCAGCAATCCAGGTGATCGGTGGTTGGCATGGAGCACGTGGCCCGCCAATCAGCTGGAGGGCCCTTTAAATTTTTCAGCAGGGAGGGAGAGGGGCTGTTTCCGGCCACAGGTCCATGCGCAAAAAGGCCCTTTAAAGGGTCTTTCTGCGAGTGGGGTAGGGGCTGCAGTGTGCGGGGCTGATTTCCCAGTGGCGATTCACTGCTTGGGATTCAGGCTCATGTGCTGCTGCCCCACTCACTGCAGGGCTCGCAGCAAGACGGGGGTGGCGGCGTGGGCCTGAATCCCAAGCGGCAGACATTTCACTAGAGTCCCCCCCCCATAGTGGTGTTACAATGGATCTCCAGATGACACGGATCAGTTCCCCTGGGGGAAATGGCTTCTTTGAAGGGTGGACTCTCTGGCATTGTACCCGGCTACCCTCCTCAAGCCCCTCCCTTCCCAGCCCCCCCCCAAATTTCTAGGTATTTTCCAACCCATAGTCAGCAACCCTACCAACATCACCATTTCCCCATTTCAGATGTATAGGGTGTTTTCTCCAAATTCTGCTTCCTTTCCAGTCTTTTTCATCTCTAGGCCCAACTCTAATGGTTGAGGTGCGCACATGGATTCTCATATTGATGGAACACTGCTCTGTCCTCAAAACTTAAACTGACTGGTAAGCCGAGTGAAGCGTGGCCTTGGTGAACATCATCCAGGGATGCTCGGTGTGAAGTCTTTTTGTTCCATTTTATTCAAAGTCCCAAAGGCCATATGAACACATAAAGCTGCCTTATAGTAGCTCGTCTGCACTCTGACCCACTGCTCGGGGAGGGAGGGGGGGCACCCCCTCCCCACGAGCATCGCTGCTTTTCTGAACAGTGCTGAACATGGAGGGGGGGGCATGCAGGCAAGAACTTCCTCTGTGCATTTGTACCCTGCAGGCAACTTGCAGTTGTGCAGAGGTGGGAGTGGGACCAGCACACTCATGGCTGTTCTCTCTCCCCGCACAGAGACACAGTGCACTGAAGGCTCATCTGCACAGGGCACTGAGTCAGATCCTTGGTCTGTCAGTGTTGTCCACTCTGACTGGCAGCAGCTTTTCAGGGTCTCAGGCAGAAGTTTGTCACATCAGAGCCAGTTTGGTGTAGTGGTTAAGTGCGCGGACTCTAATATGGGAGGACGGGGTTTGATTCCCCACTCCTCCACTTGCACCTGGCTGGATGACCTTGGGCAAGCCGTAGCTCTGAGCTGTTCTTGAAAAAGAGCAGTTTCTGTCAAGAGCTCTCTCAGCCTCGCCCACCTCACAGGCAGTGTTCCCTCTAAGCTGAGTTAGTGTGAGCTAGCTCACAGTTTTTTAGCCTCCGGCTCACACATTTTTTTGTCTCAGCTCAGGAAGGAGGGCTCCAGAGCAAACTAATTTATGCAGCAACCAAATTGCTCACTCACCACTTTGATGCCAGTTGCTCACAAAGTAGAATTTTTGCTCACAGGACTCCACAGCTTAGAAGGAACATTGCAGACAGGGTGTCTGTTGTGGGGGGGGGGAGAGGCGTTTGTAAGCCGCTCTAAGACTCCGAGTGAAGGGTGGGGTATAAATCCAATCTCTTCTTCTCTTGTTAATCTTCTTCTCCTTCCTGATGCTTTTTTTGTGAGGGGTGTGTGTGTGCGCGTGCACATGGGTGCATGGGTGCCTGGAAGTTATGGTTGACCTCTGGGGCTTGGACATTCAGAGAGGTGGCTTGCTGTTGCCTGCCCCTGCATCCCAGCCCTGATGTTCCTTAGAGGTCTCCCATCCAAGTACTTGCCAGGGTTGGCTCTGCTTAGCTTCTGAGATCTGACAAGATTGAGCTTCCAGGTCAGGGCACACTCCCCTCCTCCCTACTTCCTGATACTTTTCACTGAAGAGGCTGGGGATTGAACCTGGGACTTGCTGCCTGCAAAGCAGAGGATCTTCCACTGAGCTATGGCACTATCTCACCTGACAGACATAGCAGTACACGTTGATATAGGCAGACATGTTCTCCTTAATATGTGAATCTGTCTTAATTTTGTACTATAAAAGAGCTGGTATTTAATACTCTTGAAAATGTGCCAGAATCCTTTTTGGCTGGAGTCTCCTTCCCCATTCACTTGTGCTGGGGTTGTTAGACGCTTCCAAGTTTTGACTTGGTCAGGTAGTCATAGGGCAGTGGGGGCGGGGGGGGGAAACTTGTATAAAATTTACACCATTATGCTTTACATTTAAATCTTGGTCACTTTGGTCTTCTAGCTGAAAGTTAGTGTACTCAGTTACACGCAGATATCGTTACATTAATGCAAAAATCACATTCTGTGCCCGTTTCAGCATCATTCAGGAATAGAAATTAATAAATCTGATTAATATTTTTCAGTATGGCCCCGACATAAACCTGAGTGGATTCAAAGGCTGGTTTTCATTTCAGGTTCTGATGGATGGAGTTTGCAGTAGATACTGGATGAGGCGTTTTAGATTCTGAAAATTGATTTAAGGACATGAAAATATAATATTTGGCAACATATTGGGGGTTTAAAAAGAGATCCCCCCAAGATTCAATCAAAGCGTTCCACATACATGATTGTTAGTACTGTTATTTTTATTACTGTTGTAATTTTATTCAGAGGTCGATTAGGGGGGGATCGCAGTTTCCCCGGGTGAGGTGCGGGGGGCGGGGCACACGATGAAGCCCCACCCCCTGCTTCCGGCCGCCCCACTTCCGGTCCTCATTCAGCCAGGAGGAGGCAGGAGAAGAGGGAGGGTAAGTTGCTTCCTCCCCGCCTCTCCCCACCCCTGCCTGCCTGGGGCCAGGGAGGGCCTTGGCGGGGCTTCCTTCATTCCTGCCGGCCTTGCAGGTCCACTGCCGGGCTTTATGATGTCAGGGGGTGTGGCATATGCTAATGAGTTATGCTAATGGGTTCCCCTAGCTCTTTTTCTACGAAACGACCCCTGATTTTATTAGATATTTATACCAAACTTTCCTTCCCAATGGGGACCCAAAACAATTTACAACATCTTTCTCTCCTCCTTAGGGTTGCCAGGTCTGAGTTGGAAAATACCTGGAGACTTTGGGGGTGGATCCGGGAGAGGGCGGGGTTTGGGGAGGGGAGGGGCCTCAGCCCGGTATGATTCCACAGAGTCCGCCCTCCAAAGCAGCCATTTTCTCCAGGGGAGCTGATCTCTGTCAGCTGGAGATCAGTTGTAAAAGCGGGAGATCCCCAGGCCCCACCTGGAGGCTGGCAACCCTCCTCCTCCATTCTATCCTCCCAACAGAAAGCTTGTGAGGTACATTAGGCTGAGAGATAGTAGTTGCCCTTTGGTAACCCATCAAGCTTCCACAGGAGATGGGATTTGAACCTGGGTCTCACAGATCCTAGTATGACCCTCTAACCGCTACCCGACACTGACTCAGCAGTCCTGAAAGGGACGCTAAAAGTACTGTCCTCTTATTATAAGCGTGAATTTGGCACTAACTTCCCAATTCCTTTCTCCCAGTGGAACTGAGGTGTGAAAGGGAAAAGAGGCTTGGAGCCCCCAGCTTGTGTTATATGACAGACCCTTGTTGCTTGTTTTATTGTGAGGCAGATTTCCCCGCTAAAACAAAACTGCTAAAACATTCCCCACTCTGTGGTTTTAGATGGTTTGAGTGTCTGAGCTGACGAGGGTTTCCTCAGATGGCTCAGGAGGAAGCAAAGGTGTTGTTGCAGCCAGTGTTCCCTGTAAACTGGGTTGGTGTGAGCTAGCTCACAGTTCTTTAGCCTCCGGCTCACACATTTTTGTCTTAGCTCAGGAAGGAGGACTCCAGAGCCAACTAATTTATGCCGTAGCCGAATCGCTCACCCACAACTTTAATGCCAGATGCTCACAAAGTAGAGTTTTTGCTCACAAGACTCCACAGCTTAGAAGGGAGCATTGGTTGCAACTCCACTTCTCTCACACTTACGTGGCTTCCAGGTCTCAGACACGTGTAGGCGGCTGAGTTACGGCCTGACCATCTCAGCAGAAAGACCTTATGCTTACCTTTCTAGGTATTCTTATACAACTGTTCCCTTCCCTTTGCTTTATTCTTCTTGGAAGAATGAGATGTGTATGAACAATATACAAGACGTCAGTTTCCCACTTTAGATGACTGTACATCCTGGTTAAAAAATCTAAAATTTGAAATGGGGTTCAGGTTTTTTAAAAAAAACACACCCTTGAAACAAAAGAAGATGGTGAGGGTGAGTCAGGCGGCCATCTGACTTGGCAAGGTTTCAAGCTTATTCGACAGCCCATTGGCCATGCACTATAAAAACAAAATTTAAGAATCGAAAGTCACAGTAAAGCAAACGTTTGCCACATCCACAATACAGCTACTCAGAAGGCGTCTTAATCTTGGAGCATCAGGAATGGTGGAGTGCTTCAGTAGCCATTTTCTAAGAAATCTCTCTCTGGCTGTTGTAGAAAAAAGGTATGGGACAATCGCTTCTCGGCCCTTTGGCTGGAGAGCATTCTCTGTAAAAGTCATCTGACTTGGTAAGAGGTCTTCTTCATGTCTCTTGCTCTCTGGCGTCTTCTTATTGCTCTGGAGCTGATTCAGCCCATTTGCAAATCACAGATGATGCCTACTGTCATGATCTGGGCTGTGCCACCAGAGGCCTACTAGGCCCAAGGAGCCTGGCTAACAGTAGGTGAGGCTGGGCCTACAACTCCCAGAAGCCCCTGGGAGGTTTTGGAGCCAAAATGGACCAATAGGAAAAGAGGAGGGCTGGGAATAAAAGTTCTGGAGCAGCAGGAAGAGCTGTTCTTTCTTCCAGAGGGCACAGCTAGAAAAGAGGCTGCTGCAGGGGAAAAACCCTCATCCTGAGGGAGGGGTGAGTAGTGTAAGGCCACTTGAGATAGTGAGCTAGGGAAAGTATATTTAGACACGTAAGGACATTTGATTCCTTTTCTTTTCACCCACTTATTGTTATTATTATTCTGCACCTTGTTGTTTGACCTCCTATAAAATAAACCTTTTCCTTGTTTTACTCTGCCTGGTCCTCACGCCTGTTATTCGGCCTAAAGGGAGGTCCGAAGGTCTTGGGAGGGTACTCTGGGCCTTCTCAAGGGAACCTAAATCCAGAGTGGTGGCAGCGTCAGGTGACACCCCACCTGAGTCGTAACACCTACTTTGCTGGTTGTCTTTAAAAACCTTAAATGACATAGATATATATGATAGTTTAAGCTCAACTACCCGTCTCCTTGGAGCTGCGGTGGCTCAAGTGGTTAAGACGCTGAACTGCAGGCTGTGGAAGGTCAGTAGTTCAGCAGTTCGAGACCTGAGTGTGCCACAAGACGGGGTGAGCTCCTGTCTCTAGTTCCAGCTCCTGCCAACCTAGCAGTTCGAAAGCAAGAAATTGCAAGTAGATGAATAGGGACCACTTCGGTGGGAAGGTAACAGCGTTCCGAGCGCCTTGGTGTTTAGTCATGCCGTCCACATGACCACGGAAACGTCTTCGGACAGTTCTGGCTCTTCGGCTTGGAAACGGAGATGAGCACCGCAACCCTAGAGTCGGATTCGACTGGCTTTCGAGCAAGGGAACCTTTACCTTTACCTTACCCGTCTCCTACCAAGAAGAGCTGCCTCTACAGCTTGCAAGTAGACTTCTAAAGGCCCTCCAATTCTTACTTCAGCAGCCTGGACGTTGCTGCCGGTCTACTTCTTTTGGTAATGTCTGATGTCTGAACTGATGTGAGGAAGGCCAGAGATGCTGCTGCTGCTGCTGCTTCTTATGCCGGTATTACCCCCTCCTAAGAGCTAGAGCAACGCTGGTATTGGGAAGGAACGGCATCCGTCTTAGCCTGGGCTTCCAAGGTACTGGAGCAGTACTTGAAGAAGAAAAAGCTCTAGTGGCTCCCGTGCTGTTGAGGTAAACAGTGGGAGGGCTTCCACAGCAGCTCACCCGTATGCTTGTGTGTGAACACTTTGTAATCCCTGCTTACTTTGAGAAGCTCAGGGTTATAAACACGTGGGGTGATCCCATTTTATCTTCACACACAAAAATCTATGGAGAGAGTGAACCGCACCATGCGTTGCATGGCAGAGTAGGCATTTTTATCCCACATCTCCCCAGTCCAATTTCAGTACCCCGTCCCCTACTGTACACTTATTTATTTATTTGTTTGTTAAACTTTTATCCCGCCCTCCTGGCCAAGGGCGGCTTACAACAGATAAAATTCCAAATACATATAGATAATAAATACAACATTAAAATACTATGTTAAAACCAAATATAATAATAAAGTGCTAATCTTATGCATCAGTACCGTTGGTCTGCTTTAGATGTTATAAGAAGATCCTTCAGATGTCACAAAAAAGGGGGGAATCGGCTCGGGCAGTTATTAGGGGTTCAGTGGACCAGGGCTTTTCGCCAAACAATATCAGTTGGCATTCCCGATGGTACTAGCAGTGTGGGGGGGGGGGGTAGTGGTGGCAGCTCCATTGGTGCGTTTATCAACATGAAAGCAACACTGACAAATATGGGCAGCCTGTATGGCCCTTATAGGTCAGGTGTAACTTCTTAGTATCCCCCCCCCCCCAATAGAACTCTGCTGAGGAAGTAAATGTAGAGCGGGACATCATCCAACATCGGATGGTGATGATTTCAGAATTGTCTGCTCTTGCCTTCCTGCGGCTTGATACAGACAATGGGTATCTGATCTTTTCACATTTCCCAAGTCGAATGATAGGAGACTTGAAAGAGAGTGATTGTGCCTGGTCAGAAATGGATAGTGGTGGTGTTGGAACTATGATGGGTGTATTACTTCATTTTTCTCTATTTCATTTAGACTTGGGTCATTCCCCCCCCCCCATATTTTGTACTGTTGACTGCTTCCACAGGACATTTTTAAAATAGTGATTTATTTTCAAATGGCAAGTGGAAATTATACAGATCAAAATGTTAAGCGAGCATTTTCACAGCTAAACCACTTTCCCCTTTGAAATTCTATCAAAGAGAGCTGCTTCTAGATCTGCATTTCATTGGAATGCACTAAGGTCATCGACATCAAAAACTTGGTGCTGCTTTGAAGTTGGGGTTCCGCTTTTCTTGCTTGCATAAAAGTGTCCAGTTCAGCTCTAATTCATTATAACTCCTGGGATAATGTGGACAATGAGGATGGTGTAGTACTTGGTTCCTTTTCTAAGTCTCCAAAATACTTCACTTCTGTTATTTCAGTAATCTTTACCACAGCACTAGAGGTGAGGCTGTTTCTTCCCCTTCTACATTTCTTCCCCTTCTACATTTGAGTATAACTTAGTTTAAAAACTTGTGTATATGTGTGCATTTCTTGAAAATCATGCACCCTGGGTTATCTTTTGTGCTCCTTTTTGCCACCTCCCATCCCCAGTCAGAGGTCCCACAGACAGAAGACATACTACACTCAGTACACATTTAAGCAATTCACGTCTCCCCATGCCAGGTATTCTGGTGGTACCAACAAAACTGTTTTCAGACCTGCAATTGGCTGCAGCGTTGATAAACATCTTTTGTTTGAAAACTCGTCTTTCTCCTTCCTAGAGACAGTGACATTGTCATACAATCAATCACTCTTGATTTTGTAATGATGTCACCACCAAAACAAAAGAAGGTAGTTCGGAGTGAGGGCAATTTGTGTTCAGGAAGCAGTGCACTGTAGACTCTGAATTAGCTTTGTTTGGTCTCAAAGGATGTTGTAACCAAGCTGAATCTGGCTGCAAGGCAACATCACTGTTACTGGGGAAAAAGGCTGTCTGTCAACAAGGTCACTCTATGGTTGACGGGGAGGTAATACAGCAGCCAACAGGTGAAAAAAATGAACTTTGGGGGAGTTCCCTAGGACACTTTACCCATCTACTTTTTTGTAGCAGAAAACATTTGTTGAGAACATTTGGATCAACTTTGAATGAATGAACATACCGGAACATGTGAAGCTGTCTTATATCGAATCAGACTATTGGTCTATCCAACCCAGCATTATCTGTTCCAATTTGACAGAGGCGTTCCAGGGTCAGACGGAAGTCTTTCTAGGGCTGGATTTATGCACAAGCTAAGTAAGCTACAGTTTAGGGGGTCAGGTTATGAGGGGCCTTTAAATACCAAAAATTGTTAAATTGCAATTCAGGGGGGAAAGGTGCTATAGGGCGTCTTAAACTTGGCATACCTTAGGGCGTCAGCATGAGTTAATCCCGCCCTGGGTATTTCACATCACCTACTAACCAGTCTTTTAACTGGAGATGCCAAGGGTTGAACGACGTTCTGCATGCTTGCAAAGCAGGTGCTCTGCTGCCGACCCACGTCCCCTCCCCAAACGGATGAGAGATGGAGGCTGCAAGAACAGCAACTCACTCAAGTTCATCTGCCCAGGCTCGCCTTCATATCCAAGGTGACATTTGAACTAGGGGGCTTCTCAGCTCTTACAGTGCCATCCTATGCAGGATTACCCCCTTCAAAGCCTATTGGAGTCGATGGGTTTAGAAGGGTGTAACTCTGGTCAGTGCATCATTGTTAGCTACAACACTACCTCTCGTCCAATATCTCATGGTCTTGGCTACAACATTGCATCAGTTCTCCTTTGAAAATCCAGGATTGGTTTCCAGTGCTCAGCCATGGCTAACATTTAAATTGACCTAGGGCAGTCAGTGGCGTCCTGTGTGCCAGTAATGGGCTGTCGCCATGTTGAGTCTGTCACTTTCCCATGTAAGTGCATTGACTCATTTTGATTAAGGCTCCTTATATACAATGTAACATTTCATGCGGTTGACCTTCCAGTTGACCAACACTTTCAGACAACCAGATGTGTAGGCCTCCTTCCTACAATGTTGTCCATTCATTCCACCCACACAAATTTTATGTTAAGGTTTTTGATAGGCCCTGAAAACCCTCAGGGTGGAAAGAAAGAAAGAAAGAAAAACTAGAGCTGCATTGTCACCTACCCAAGGTCAAATTGCAAAAGAATTATGTCAACGTGTTGAAAGGAGGTAACTGAGACTAGATTGTGGTCTATGCTACATAATGTGCTGGCAGTGACTTTTGCAGAAAATTCAGGAATATTTATGCATGTAAGGTTTTATTCCTAGGAGGGTGACTGCCCCTCTGTTAACATTTGAAATGTATCTATACTGAAGTGTATCTATACTGAGTGGCCACCTACTGATCATATGGATGTTTCCGGATGGGTCAGTGGCCTTCACTTGAAGTGCGCCTTAACTTGTTTCTATAGTGAGTGGCCAAATCATGTATAGTGGAGTGTAGGGTAGGATAGTGGATAGAGAATACTGGTTAGTGTAGTGGTTAAATAATTGGACTGGTTATCCGGGAGACCCGGGTTCAAATCCTCACTCGTGTCACAGAAGCTTACTGGTTGACCTTGGGCCAGTCACCTTCTCTCAGCCTAACCAACCTCACAGGGTTGTTTTGATGATAAAATGGATGGGGGGGGGGAGAGAACCACATATACCATCCTGAGCTCCTTGGAGGAAAGGCCAAGTAAAAATGCCAATAAATAATCAAATTACATACCTTTATTGGCATAACAAAACTGCAGAACCACTTTACAGCCAGGGCGCAAGTACAGAACTAAAAATCAGTAGGTCTTACCATACAGAATTGTCTTAGATTTTAGTACTTCAGCTAAATAATTAGCCACAACTTCAGTAACATCAGGAGTCACTGAGGAGAAAACGGCATTTATGTTCATTAGTCAGATGTCTTTTTGACTGTAATACATTGAAGAGTATTTTCCCCTCCGAATCAACTCATAAAAAAAAATATCCAAAATTATGTGGTTAATTGAGTCCAAGGAATTTAGACCACAGGGGCAAATTCGATTATGAAGGTAGAGAGTGTCGGTAACAACCAAGAAGCATCACACATTCAATCTAGCCAGGGAGAAGGCTCTACGTTGATGAGTATCTTCAAGGTTATAAAAATAGTGAGCCATCCTACCAGGCTGACTGTCAAGACCTAGTATAGCGGGAGAGCAGACATAAGGTTACGCAGGACAAAGTTTATGCAATTCAATATCGACAAGTCTTTGTCTGATGATCCCAAGAATATTAAAGTTCATCAGACAAAGCAAGATCATCAAGGTCAATCCCTATTTGTTTAATTTTATTTATAGTTGTAGAGTTCCAGATCGCATTATTCAGATCACTTTTTAGACGGCTCAGTAAGGATCCTGAGTTGGCTCTAAAGAGAATGTTGAGCCAGTAATGGATCCCATGGATCCAAACCTTCGTTCCAATCAGATTTTGACCAGTTTCTAAGCAGATGGTAAAATAGGGCACACATTTAGGGATACCCATCATTTGTCTAAGAAACACTCCCTGTAAATTCTCCACATCTTGATTAAAAGCATTAAACCAGATAGGAATGCCGTCTAAAACCTGAGCAAGCAATTCAGAATTAAATATTCTAACAGCAGCTGGAACATATTGGTCTCCCCTGGAAAAATAAGGGCATTAAGCTGCAATAAATAATCGATGAATATCGGGCAGAGGCAGTGATGCTGAAGTGATTCCTTGATGCCATCTCCTTATCCCGGGTACCTGCCAGCAGTACCACTCCTTATGAAGGGTTACTTAAGAGCTTTGTAATGAACTTTGCCTTGGACAGGGACATCTGATTAATTAACTTAATATCCCAGCCGTTGCAAAACCGACTGGGCTGATTAACATTTCAGTACTTTGTTGTGCCCTGAAATAATTATATGCCAGTCTTCTTTTCTGTTACTTTCTGTTCGTGAGAACAATGTGAATTGAGAAAGCATCTGCATTGGTATTTAAAGGCAGGATTCATTGTCCATAGCTTGGAAAGTCTTTCATACAGACACAAAAGAATTATTTCGTACGGACACTCCATCCCGGTGGTACTGGACAGGGTATTACAGGCCATGGCTGGATGGCTCAAACAGAGCCCACTGAAACTGAATCCAATGAAGACTGAGGTCCTGTACCTGAGTCATGGGGAGTTGGGATCGGGAACACTTGGCAGGACACCGTTGGTGCTGGCACTGAGGGTGAAGAGCCTAGAGGTGCTCCTGGATCCTTCTCTTTCGATGGAGACCCAGGTCGCTGCTGTTGCTCAATCAGCCTTCTACTATCTATGGCTGGTCAGGCCACTGGTTCCCTATCTCAACCCCCAGGACTTAGCTACTGTGACCCATGCAATGGTCACTTACAGACTAGATTACTGTAACTCGCTCTACATGGGGCTCCCCTTGAACTTGATCCGGAAACTGCAGCTAGTGCAAAATGCGGTGGCACACATGCTGGCAATGATGCCTATGCGGGCTCACATTCAGCCAGTGCTGTGCCAACTATATTATCTGCTGATAGAGTACCGGATCCAGTTCAAGGTTCCGGTGTTAATTTTCAAAGCCCTATAGAGCCAGCACCTGCATATCTTTGAAATTGCCTCTCCCCATATGTCCCCTGCAGAGCATTGCGCCCAGTTGACCAACACTTACTGGTTGTCCCCCAGCTTCAAGGATGTCCAACTAGCCTCAACCAGGGCCAGGGCCTTTTCTGCCGTGGCCCCAGCCCGGTGGAACAAGTTCCCACTCGAGATCAGGGCCCTGCAGGATTTATTACAATTCTGCAGGGCTTGTAAAACGAAGCTGTTCCACTGGGCTTTTGGCTGAGATGGTGGACACCCAAAATCCATCTTTGGCCTCCCCTACTTAAATCGCTGACCAGCCTAAATTGAGCATAGCAACATGAACCTTGATTGCTGTTTCTACTACTGTTTTAAATTACCAGTTTAATCATTTTAACTATTGTTGATGAGATTTTGTGACTTTGTAGCCCGCTGCGGTGGCTCAAGTGGTTAAGACGCTGAACTGCAGGCTGTGGAAGGTCGGTACTTCAGCAGTTCGAGACCTGAGTGTGCCGCATGACAGAGTGAGCTCCCGTCTCTAGTTCCAGCTCCTGACAGCCTAGCAGTTTGAAAGCAAGAAATTGCAACTAGATAAATAGGTACCACTTCAGTGGGAAGGTAACAGCGTTCTGTGCGCCTTGGTGTTTAGTCATGCTGGCCACATGACCATGGAAATGTCTTTGGACAGCGCTGGCTCTTCGGCTTTGAAACGGAGATGAGCACCACAACCCTAGAGTTGGATTCAACTGGCTTTCGAGCAAGGGAACCTTTACCTTTACCCTGCCCTGAACCCGTCCACCGGGGAGGGTGGGATTTAAAAAAAAATATCGAAATAAATAAATAAATAAATAGTTAATACTTTCACCCCTCGTCTTGACATTTTTGTCTTCCTGGCCCTTAGAGCAGTATCAGAATGCTAATGGCTGCATCCGTATGCCCAAGATCACCTACCAAGTATCCAGTTTCTGTATGGCGATGCTCCCGGGTACCTGCCAGCAGTACCACTCCTTATGAAGGGTTACTTAAGAGCTTTGTAATGAACTTTGCCTTGGACAGGGACATCTGATTAATTAACTTAATATCCCAGCCGTTGCAAAACCGACTGGGCTGATTAACATTTCAGTACTTTGTTGTGCCCTGAAATAATTATATGCCAGTCTTCTTTTCTGTTACTTTCTGTTCGTGAGAACAATGTGAATTGAGAAAGCATCTGCATTGGTATTTAAAGGCAGGATTCATTGTCCATAGCTTGGAAAGTCTTTCATACAGACACAAAAGAATTATTTCGTACGGACACTCCATCCCGGTGGTACTGGACAGGGTATTACAGGCCATGGCTGGATGGCTCAAACAGAGCCCACTGAAACTGAATCCAATGAAGACTGAGGTCCTGTACCTGAGTCATGGGGAGTTGGGATCGGGAACACTTGGCAGGACACCGTTGGTGCTGGCACCGAGGGTGAAGAGCCTAGAGGTGCTCCTGGATCCTTCTCTTTCGATGGAGACCCAGGTCGCTGCTGTTGCTCAATCAGCCTTCTACTATCTATGGCTGGTCAGGCCACTGGTTCCCTATCTCAACCCCCAGGACTTAGCTACTGTGACCCATGCAATGGTCACTTACAGACTAGATTACTGTAACTCGCTCTACATGGGGCTCCCCTTGAACTTGATCCGGAAACTGCAGCTAGTGCAAAATGCGGTGGCACACGTGCTGGCAATGATGCCTATGCGGGCTCACATTCAGCCATTGCTGTGCCAGCTGTATTATCTGCTGATAGAGTACCGGATCCAGTTCAAGGTTCTGGTGTTAATTTTCAAAGCCCTATAGAGCCAGCACCTGCATATCTTTGAAATTGCCTCTCCCCATATGTCCCCTGCAGAGCATTGCGCCCAGTTGACCAACACTTACTGGTTGTCCCCCAGCTTCAAGGATGTCCAACTAGCCTCAACCAGGGCCAGGGCCTTTTCTGCCGTGGCCCCAGCCCGGTGGAACAAGTTCCCACTCGAGATCAGGGCCCTGCAGGATTTATTACAATTCTGCAGGGCTTGTAAAACGAAGCTGTTCCACTGGGCTTTCGGCTGAGATGGTGTACATCCAAAATCCATCTTTGGCCTCCCCTACTTAAATCGCTGACTCTGTGATCAGCCTAAATTGACCATAGCAACATGAACCTTGATTGCTGTTTCTACTACTGTTTTAAATTACCGGTTTAATCATTTTAACTATTGTTGATGAGATTTTGTGACTTTGTAGCCCACTGCGGTGGCTCAAGTGGTTAAGACGCTGAACTGCAGGCTGTGGAACTGAACATTTGTATGTTTATTCCCCCTAATGCAAAGGTTCTGTTTGCTGCTGTCATGCCTGGTTCTGCCACTAGTACTAACTCTGGGTTGTCCTGTTTGTTTGGTTGCTGTCAAGTAGTCACATCCAACTTATGGCAACCCTGTATGCTTTTCAAGACAAAAGAGGTGGTTTGCCATGGCCTGCCTCCGTGTAGCAACCCTGGGCTTCCTTGGTCGTCTCCCATCCAAGTACTAATCCAGGCCAACCCTGCATAGCTTCCAGGATATGATGAGATCGGGCTGTCTAGGGAAGGGAATTCTGCTCTGTACTAGTTGCTATATCATGGGGCCTATACAGGTGTGTAACTAGGCGGTGTTGTGCCACAATCCCACAGGAACACAAAAAAAGAGTTTCCGGAGACTCTGCACTTACAATTTTTTAAAGCAAGTTTCTAGCCCTTAAGGTCTACAAAGAAGCATTTGAAAGTATGTGGCCCACATCTACCAAACGTTTCTGGTTTTTAACTAGAGCGAATGCCTTGCGGGGTTGAATTATCATTTTTTGTGAGGCTGTTCATTCGACTTGTGTGAATTTTCGTCCTGAGATTGCACCAAAACATGTTCAGATACTTCTTTTTTTTAAAAAATAACATTGTATTAATAAATGCAAAGAAAAATAGCAATTAACAAAACAGGTAAGTTGGAGTATACAGGAAAAGAGTGCTAGAGTTGCTAAAAAGAGTATTACATTTTCAAAGTTACAGTATCAGGTTACATTTTTCAGATCAATGAGACATTCACATCTTACCATAGGTTTAAGTCATTAACTGTAGTAGGGATTTCACCCTGATCAATTAAATAATTCACAATAGGGAACCAAATCATAGCATGATCTAATGAAGATTTGTATACATCTCTTCCATCTACATTTTCTGTTATTTTTGGCATTATAACTTCCAAAGTTTAGCATGCCAATGTTGTTGTTGAGGACTTTGAGTGTCTTTCCAAAAGAAGGCTACTGCATTTTTGGCTGCCAACAAAATGGCTATTCTTTTCATAGTACTACTAGATTGTATATGCATTTGCCATCTAT
Source organism: Gekko japonicus (assembly GCF_001447785.1). Lineage (NCBI taxonomy): Eukaryota > Metazoa > Chordata > Lepidosauria > Squamata > Gekkonidae > Gekko > Gekko japonicus. The sequence goes on from NW_015171617.1 coordinate 47,897, forward strand.
TTAGTAGTATAGGTTCCACTGTGCATTGCAATTCATAACCAGTTATATTTTTAACCTGAGTTATTATTTAGATACTTCTTAACATAGTTTTGGCCCGTGATGAACACACGAGTGCAAAGTGGCAGTGGAGAAAGCGGTTGCGTGAAATCACTTTTGTAGTGGAAAGTGTCATCAAGTGCCAGCTGACTGAAGACCCTGCAGGGTTTTCAGGGCAGGAGACGTTCACAGGTGGCCTGCCATTGTCTGCCTCTGCAGAGCAACCCTGGTCTTCTGTGGTTGTCTGCCATCTAACAGCTAACCATGTCCGACCCTGTTTAGCTTCCAAGATCTGTCTAGATCAGGCTACCCTGGGCTATCCATGTCAGGGTATTAACTTTTAAAAGGTAAAGGTTCCCTTGCTCGAAAGCCAGTAGAATCCGACTCTAGGGTTGCAGTGATCATCTCCGTTTCAAAGCCGAAGAGCCAGCGCTGTCCGAAGACATTTCCGTGGTCATGTGGCCGGCATGACTAAACACCAAGGTGCACGGAACGCTGTTACCTTCCCACCGAAGTGGTACCTATTTATCTACTTGCAATTTCTTGCTTTCGAACTGCTAGGTTGGCAGGAGCTGGAACTAGAGATCGGAGCCTCACTCCATCATGCGGCACACTCGGGTCTCGAACTGCTGAACTACCGACCTTCCACAGCCCGCAGTTCAGCGTCTTAACCACTTGAGCCACCGTAGCTCCACATTAACTTTTACTGGGTGCAAAAAAAAAAAAATCTTTAAAGTCTAGCCAGGTTCTCTCCCCCCACCCCCCCAATAAGTATACTCAAAGCACCAACTCAAAGACAGGCAAGGAAACGCTTTCCTTGATGCACCTTTTTTCAGACTAAACAAAGAAAACATCTTCAAGGAGAATTTATGAGTGTGCTGATTACCTGCAAGTCTAAAGGTTTCCTGCCTCGATTTAATCTGAAACAACCTGCACTTTGAGGCTGTTAAAATAAAAAATTCTGATTGCTGGGGTTTTGTGTGTGTGTGTTTTTTGCTACAAGTGGGGAAAAGATTAAAAGGCAGTTGAGAGAGGAGATTTCCTGCGACAGTGTGGGGATGCAATCAAAGAATCTATGTAGGACAGGGCTCTGTAGGTAGGGAGGCTTCCTGCTCCAGGGTTCTGAGAGGCGTCTCTCTTATTCCCTTCGCTTCAAAACTCCGGAGCCCCTTGAAGATGCGTGCTAAAAAGATCTCAGACTCGCCTCCCTTCTGTAGTTCCTTGGCAAAATTGCCGAAGGTTGGTAGTCAGGAGTGAAGTCACCAGTTTTTTAAGGCAGGATCTTAATCATTCTGGCCCCTGGCAAAAATAGAGGATAGGGGCCCCTTGTACTTCCTTTATTCCCACCCTACCCCGTTCCTAACGAGAACCAAGTACTCCGTTTTCCTAATGCACCTCTCTTTAAAAAGGGTTGCCTGCTTGCTAGCTGAATCACCTCATGGGAAAATACGTCTACTAGGCTTGCTGGCTAAGCCGAATCATCACAGTGAGAGATACAAGCTGCCTGCTAGCTTTACCTGATGGATCATCACTTGGGAAATGTACAATAGGCTGCTGCATTGTTCGGTACAAATGACTGTACATTGGTATCTATCCTCCATCAGGAAGAAGACAGTTGGACTCTTCGTGTTATATAACTTAGTTTGAAAGTGTTTGAAATGTGGTGTTGTCGTTTGAAAGTGTCCACAATACACTAGAGTTGATGTTGTGTATAAAAAGCAAATATATTTAGCTATAAGTACATGTGAATATTGTGTTTATTATTTCAACACGGTGTTTTCTGTGTTTATCTGCCCCATGGGTAAGACTGCCCCTGGCAACAAAACCTGTAATCTGTTAAGTATATTTGTTAGGTATTGCTGGGATCAGAACATGAACCCAAGAGGATAGATCCTGGCTCCTTGTCCCCCCCCCACCCAGTTAGGCTTGCCAAGTCCCCCCAGGGGGCGGGGAAACCCCACCACCGGCAGATCGGGCCCAGGGGGGAACCCCACCCCGACGTGCACGTCACCCGGAAGTGACGCGACCACGCCGGGCACGCTGGGAGCGGGGCCATGGTCATCCGAGGGAAAACTCTATGTTTTTCCCTCGGATGGTCGTGGCCCCGCCCCCAGCATGCCCAATGTCGTCACATCACTTCCGGGTGATGTGCGTGCGGTGCGCGCGCACTCCAGCCACCAGCCGGGAGTCCCCCGCTGCGGCTCAAAAATCACTTGGCGACCCTACACCCAGTGCCGATAGCTGGAGGACAGAACTGTCTGTGGTTCCAGTTGGGACATGGGGTGGCCCAGAATCTGCCTGGCCATACAAGTCAAGGGGCCCCATCCAGCCCATCCAGTGCCACAGTCTGAGGTACGCCTAAAGGACCACACTAGACAGATGTCAGGATATCCACGAACAGTTGCTTGCTGGGTTTGGGGTGGGTGAGTCATACTGGAGTTGCGACTGAGGGGTTGGGGCATTCAACCTTTTTCTGGACTCCCCCAATTTAATGCCCCTCTCCCGAGCTATTGTTACCTAAAGGCATCACCAAGAATACTCTCAGAACTAGAATTAAACAGCTCTGTAGATACTGGTCAGTGTGCACTCAGTGGACAGGTGAAAGAACCGTGAGTCTGAAGCCGTCGAAAGAGTAGGTAACGAGAAGATCCCAATGCCAGTAGGACCAAAACAGAGCATACCAGCTGTAGAAATGCAGTTTTTCAAGGGAGTGGGGGGAAGGGCTGGGCGGGGAGGTGCAGCCTATCTGCATGAATCCATGCGCTTTAATTGAAATTCCTCGTTCCTGCTGTCTCTTTGCATCATCTGGGCCCAATAGTTCCAGAATGAAGGAATCCTAGCTGTTGACTATCTGGCAGGAGTTTGTTTCCTGAATGGATTCGAAGGACAGCCTGAATTAAGGTAAAGGCATGATAATATTGAGGAGCTGCGGTGGCTCAAGTGGTTAAGACACTGAACTGCAGGCTGTGGAAGGTCGGTAGTTCAGCAGTTCAAGACCCGAGTGTGCCGCATGACGGAGTGAGCTCCCGTCTCTAGTTCCAGCTCCTGCCACCCTAGCAGTTCGAAAGCAAGGAATTGCAAGCAGATAAATAGGTACCACTTTGGTGGGAAGGTAACAGCGTTCTGTGCGCCTTGGTGTTTAGTCATGCCGGCCACATGACCACGGAAACGTCTTCGGACAGCGCTGGCTCTTCGGCTTTGAAACGGAGATAAGCACCGCAACCCTAGAGTCGGATTCGACTGGCTTTCGAGCAAGGGAACCTTTACCTTTACCTATGATAATATTGATATATCGTGCAAAGCCACCAAATGGGCTAGTTGGCCATCCCTGGGTACACAGTGTAACACAGTGCACACAAGTTTGCAGCAATCTACTGTACCCTTCTTTCTCCAGAGCAGAAGCCCTGCACACTTCCGGTCTGTTGTAATTGTGCTAGTTTTAAAACAACAACCCATGAGGATGTACAGAGTGTCCTTTTTATCATTACCGAGCAACTGCAGCCTCTTCCAGATGTTGGAAACGGAGCTCAGCTTCACCCAGGCCTGAGCCCCGGCACCTTTCTTTTAAAATTAGAAACATTGCCTTTATTTTCCTTGACATCATTCTGAGAGCACAATTCCCGAATATTTCGGAAATCTTTGAAGCTTATGGCCCACCTCATGCAGCTGTGAAACCTTATTCTAGCACCTGTTTGATACAGACACAGGAGGAATATCAGCACATTGTAATTAGCATGTATATAAAAGAAGCATCTAAGGTTTGAGCTGTATAGGGCGTGGAACAGCTGTCACGAGGGGGGGTTGGGGGGTATTTGTGAATTTCCTGCATTGTGCAGGGGGTTGGACTAGGTGACCCTGGAGGTCCCTTCCAATTCTGTGATTCTAGAAAGTAGATCTGCATCATTTTAGAGGTTATCCCTGCTGTACATGGGCAATTTGCAAAGTCGTTGATTGTATTTCTATTTATTTATTTGCATATAATCAGGTGTCCATTATGAATGGGATACCTTTGGCTTGGTAGCCATGAACACAGTGATTTCCTACAATTCAGGTTGATGTCCTGTTCTTCTTCTTAAAGACAAATTTGAGGGATTTTGAATAGTTCCCTTTTTCTGTGGGTCCAATGAAGAATAACCCTTGAGCACATGCAGTAAATTCAGCTCCCCCCCCCCCAACAAGCTGTCTGTGAGGTTATAATCCCAAGAGATGCTGTCTCTAAACCGGCTTCTGCAGAAGCCTTTTCAGATGTTGCACTCTGCTTCAAACAGCTGTCAGACTCAGAAAAGGTACTTTCCTTCCCCTGTCCACCCCCGGCACTTAAAGTCTATCAATGACTTATCAAAGCAGATTTTAAAAAAAAGTTTACAAGAAAAGACAAGGGCAGGTAGGGCTGAAAGTGACCCTTTGAACAAAAAAAAGGGCCCATTTATTTATTTATTTATTTATTTATTTTCTGCCATTTGTATCTTTTCCGGCCCCGCAAGCGGGCTCCGGGTGGCTCACATCACATCACCAAAGACGATTTGAAACTCCCCTAATCACACCGTATAAAGAAAATTAAAAAATTAATTAAATGATCTGTGTTCCTCACCGAGAGTTCGGCAGTTTGGTGTCATTCAGTGTACCCTAGCCCCATGCTGGAAGGGCGATGGATGAAGATGGACCAAGAGGGATCGAGACAAGTGCCAATAATATAAAAGGGCCATGGGTGGTCAAAGCAACCGTCGAAGAGCAACCTTTTCACCAACGACTAGATCCGAGTCCGGTGGCACCGTAGAGACCAGCAAGATGTTCGGGGTACGAGTTTTCAAGGGTCAAAGTTCCCTTCCTCGGATACTTTTGTCCGATGTGGTGAAGGGAGCTTTGACTCTTGGAAGTTCATATCCCCCCAAAAATCTTGTAGGTCTCTAAGGGGCTGGGTATTGGTGGAAAGTGCCATCAAGTCGCAGCTGAGTGGTGGCGACCCTGTAGGGTTCTCCAGGCAGGAGACAAACAGAGGTGCCTCTGTGTAGCAACTCTGGACTTCTTTGGCGGTCTCCCATCCAAGTATGAACCAGGGCTGATCCTGCTTTGCTTCCGAGGGCTAGGGTGGCCAGGTGCCTACCATTTGCCGGCAGGGGGCTCCTGGCTGCTGCCCGGGGCCTTCTGGCACGTGCTGTGATGACATCATACAGAAGTGACGCCATCACACCGGGCACATCGTGTACGTGTAGGGGACGCTCAAGCAACCAGCAAAAAGCTATGGTTGTCATAGAGTTTTTAGCTGGATGTTAGAGCGTCCCCCGCGTGACGTGCCCAGCACAATGACGTCTCCTCCGGGTGACATTATCATGCCGGGCAGTCCAGGGCTATTTTTGGGCAGGAACGCACAGGAACGGAGTTCCGGCTGGCTCCTGAGTTGGCCACGCCCAGCAGGAACTCATTAGCATAATAGGCCACACCCAACATCAGAAACTCATTAGGATTGGCTACATTAGGGGTGTGTGGCCTAACATGCAAAGGAGTTCCTGCTACAAAAAAAGTCCTGGGTTTTGACAACAAACAAGGTAAACAGAATAACAAGCAAAAGGTGGGTGTGGCTGGGTGACCACACTTCTGGCAACATGGGGGTGTGGCCTAATGTGCGAATGAGCTCAGCGGTGCTGTCAGGGGTGTGGCCCAATATGCTAATGAGTTCCTGCTGTTGGGTGTGACCTATTATGCTAATTAGTTCCTGCTGGGCTTTTTCTACAAAAAGAGCCCTGCCGGGCACATTGGGGGTGCGGTGGAGCTCTTTGGGGGTGAGGCTCCGCCTGCGTGCCAGCCAGGTGGCTGTCAGCAGATTGGGGCCCCAAAAATCATGGGAACCCCCGTCCCCATTGGGGGGATGACAGCCCTACCGAGGTCCAACAAGATTGGGCTAGCCCAGGTCATCCAAGTGCTACTGGACTCAGATCTAGCTGTTCTACTGTGGACCAACATGGCTACCCTCTGAAACTGTTTTCTCTAAGGACTGTTTCTGACTAGGAGTTTGAGAAGAAGCTGGGGTTCTATTTGAAAGCAGTCATTGGATTCAAATGCCAAGTGTAGGGGCCTTGCATCCCCTTTCGGTAGGGGCGGGCGTACAAGGAGATTATGGTGCCGGAGCAAGATTTGCAGTCAGGCCCAAAAACATGCCTTAGAGGGAACATTGATGGCTACCCTCTGAAACTGTTTTCACTAAGGACAGTTTCTGACTAGGGGTTTGAGAAGTTAAGCTGGGGTTCTATTTGAAAGCAGTCATTGGATTCAAATGCCAAGTGTAGGGGCCTTGCACCCCCTTTCGGTAGGGGCAGGCGTACAAGGAGATTATGGTGCTGGAGCAAGATTTGCAGTCAGGCCCACAAACTTACTGCTGGCGATTTTCAAGACTAGGTTGGAAATAATAGCACATTTCTGTTCCGTTACATTTTTATCCCAGCCTTTCTCAAAGGCACTCAAAAAATGGACCTCTCTCATTCCGTTTTATCTCTGCAACAAGCCTGTGAGGATAAAATTATAATAATCAAAGGCATGGGTGGTTTTTAGGAGCGTTGATGTGTATGGTTTGAAACACTGGGCATGGGTCAGCTTCTCCTTCTAACCCTCCTAAATGGTGCTCTGGTCTATAGGGTAACGCAGAAGGACTATACGACAGATCCTAAATCCTCTGGTGCATCTGCCTGCAACGCAGTGTTAATATTGCTGCATTATTATTATTATTTTGCGTTGTGATAACACCCACACCCCATTATCAGCACTTGTTTCCAAACACAGGATGTGTTAGAAAAGGGCTGGTTGGTAATAAAGGCATGAGATCAGAACAATGGTCCACTGGACTGAATGCCTGACTTCAGTAATGGTCCATTTTAGTTGCTTCAGATTGTAAGCTGCATCCCATTTCACACACTCAAATCTATGGAGTGTTCCTGCAAATCTCTAGCTTGAACAATTCACACCATCAGTCTGTACAAATGAGCTAGTTCACACATAAAGGCTTATCTCATAATAGCTTGCTACCATAATCTGGAACGCCTTCATTTGTATATCTACCTAGTATGTATCCAAATGGCACCATTACCTGTTAGGTCTTGAGGGCTTCATTATGGTGCAAACAAAACAGCTGAACAGTGAAGTTTGAAGAGAAGAAGAAGAAGAGATTGGATTTATACCCCGCCCTTCACTACCCAAAGGTGTCTCGTGTGTGTGTGTGTGTGAAAATACCAATTTTGTGGGTCTTGCTTTTTGAACTGAAAGCACTTTTGAACGTGTAGTTGGTTTTGTTAGACCTTCGCTTCCTGTGCAAGTGGGTTTTTTTGCTCTAGATTAAAATTAGAGGATCACTTTATTCCTATGCTTTGAGACATACGAATGTATTGTTCCTCTTGTGGCATACCAGTGCGCTCCGGCACGGTGTTTGTGCATCACTTAGTTGAACTCTGTTGAGAAGAAAGTAGTACCTGCTGGAGGGGGGGGGGATGAAGATTCACATCAGCTGCATGGACATGATGACGGCTTCAAAAGGGAATTAGATAGGCATATGGAGCAGAGGTCCATCAGTGGCTATTAGCCACAAGGTATAGATAGGGGCTCTGGGGCAAGTGATGCTCTGTCTTCTTGGTGCTTGGGGGGGCCAACAGTGGGAGGGCTTCTAGTGTCCTGGCCCCACAGCTGGACCTCCTGATGGCACCTGGTATTTTTGGCCACTGTGTGACAGAGTGTTGGACTAGATGGGCCTTTGGCCTGATCCAACATTGGCGTCTCTTATGTTACTGAATATTGTGCTATCAGTAGTGTATCAGTCACTGACTTTTAGGAGTGTCTTTTTCAGACAGGAAGATATCATTGGGAATGATTGCAATTCTGCAAAAGTGCACTTTCCAATACGGATGCTGCTCCTGTACAGGGAGGAAGATCTGTGACTGACAGGCTTTTGAAAAATCTGGGAGCAGGTCCCTGATTAAATGTTTGAAAATACATAGACAGTGGCTGTTATAGGTTTAAAGGTCTCGGAAGTAGTTCTGCCCAAGGCCCTTAGATTTTTAAAAATTGAATTATGTTATGGTGCTAGATGTATGAATACAAGAAGTGATCGAATGCTGGTCTTGGCTAGTTTTTGGAAGACCAAGGATCTTCTTGGGATGTGGAATAGTATAGTATAGCTGGTTTGCAATGCTCCCTCTAAGCTGTGGAGTCTTGTGAGCAAAAATTCTACTTCGTGAGGTAGTGGCATTCAAGTTGTGAGCGAGCAGTTTCGCTACTGCATAAATTAGTTTGCTCTGGAGCCATCCTTCCTGAGCTAAGACAAAAAGGTGTGAGCCGGAGGGTAAAAAACTGCGAGCTAGCTCTTGACACGCTTTGGATCTGTTTTAAAAAAAATACTTTCACTATTTTGCATGCTAATTTAACAACCCACCCCTACATATACAGCTATGATATGTAATTCCATTTCATCGTCCGACAAAGTGTGCATGCAGACGAAAGCTCACATCTTGAATAAAAAATTGTTGGTCTTAACGGTGCCACTGGACTCTTGACTTTGTTGTATGGCTTCAGACCAACACAGCTGCCGACCTTGATCTACATGACAAAATAGTTAACATGTTTTTCCCCCCTCAGCACAGATTAAAAAATCAAGCATAAGCATTCATACACAGGTAATAAAACCGAGAGAGAGACAGAGAGAGACAGAGAGAGACAGAGACAGAGACAGAGAGAGAGAGCGCCATTGTTAACCCTACCATATATGATGATACTTGAAATGCCGTCTGCATACTTCCCTGCTTCACCTGGCAACAGTAATTGGTCGAATGGATTTGTCACTATCAGGTGCTATTAAGGACGTGTGGAATTGGAAAAAACCCTGAGAATTTTTTTTGGATTTTATCGAAACTCTATTAGCCTCCTTTGAACTCTGCTGGCTTCCCTTGGCCTTTTTCAGGGGTTCCCCCCCCCCAAGGAGGAATCTCTCTAAATTAGCTTTGAATTTCGCTTTCGCCAAAATCTGATGACAACCTAGGGATGTACAGACCACCCTCCCCCAAGAAATTTCGCTAATCTAAATTGAAATGCTTGACTTTTCCCCAAACACCTGAGGCTCAACCCCCACATCCACTTCGGTTTACTTTTAACATAAGAACATAAGGGAAGCCAATGTTGGATCAGGCCAAAGGCCCATCTAGTCCAACACTCTGTCACACAGTGGCCAGAAATACCAGGTGCCATCAGGAGGTCCACCAGTGGGGCCAGGACACTAGAAGCCCTCCCACTGTTGACCCCCCCCCAAGCACCAAGAAGACAGAGCATCACTTGCCCCAGAATGCTTTTGTTTCCAATTCAGCTGCAGCTCTGATACCAGAGTGTTGTATCACTTAGAGGGTCAGGCTATGATCTGGGTGACCCAGGTTCGAATCCCCTCTTGTGCCATGGAAGCTTTTTGGATGATCTTGGGCTAGTTGTACTCATTCGTCCTAACCTACCCCACAGGGTTGTTGTGAGGATAGAATGGAGGCGAGGAGAACGGTGTAAGCCACTTTGGGTTCCCGCTGGGGAGAAAGGCAGGGTATGAGTGAATTAAATACATGCATACGTACCTCTGGTGGTGGGGCGGAAGTTCTCTGTATTGCAGGCTAATGCATGTGTTAGGGTTGATCTTTGGCAGGGGCTTATAGATTCACGTAGCAATGGTGACATGTAGAATACTCTTTGGTGGTAGAAAATGCTGTCAAGTCGCAGCCGACTTATCGCATTCCCTCATGGGGGTTTCAGGGCAAGAGACGTTCAGAGGAGGCTTGCCATTGCCTGCCTTTGCAGAGGGGCTCTGGCGTTCCTTGGTGGTCTCCAGGGCTATTTTTGGGCAGGAACGCACAGGGACGGAGTTCCGGCTGGCTCCCGAGTTGGCCACGCCCAGCAGGAACTCATTAGCATAACAGGCCACACCCAACAGCAGAAACTCATTAGGACTGGCTACATTAGGGGTGTGTGGCCTAACATGCAAAGGGGTTCCTGCTACAAAAAAAGGCCCTGGGTTTGGACAACAAACAAGGTAAACAGAATAAGAAGCAAAAGGTGGGTGTGGCTGGATGACCACACTTCTGGTAACATGTGGGTGCGGCCTAATGTGCAAATGAGCTGTGACGTCAGGGGTGTGGCCCAATATGCTAATGAGTTCCTGCTGTTGGGTGTGGCCTATTATGCTAATGAGTTGCTGCTGGGCTTTTTCTACAAAAAGAGCCCTGCTTGAGTCCCATCCAAGTGCTAACCGTGTCTGACCCTGCTTAGCTTCCAAGATCTGACAAGATTGGGCAAGCCTGGGTTCTCTAAGTTAAGGCAGAAAAGCTTTTACTCAGTGGCTTTTACTGTTCATATGGGATGGGTATTAGAAAATATCTGAGGTCACTATCATCGCCAGAAAGGACAGTGAAATATTAGGTATGTAGAACAAAGTTTGAGTCCAGAGGCACCTTTAAGACCAAGAAAGTTTTATTCAAGGTATGAGCCTTCGTGTGTACGCACACTTCTTCAGCTACAATGAAGTGGAAATTGAAATAACAGAGGTAGGTAGTAAATTAGCGTACAAAATAATGAAGGTGTTTTTAACAGATACATGAGGCATGTGTTTTCAGTGGTACCCATTATTCCTGATTTGGAATCAAGACAGATTTTAAAACTCCAAGACTCACCAATTGCTGTTTAGAACCTGGAATAGACTGCTAGGAATTTCTTCAGCGGCTTCTGTCTCTGGGAATCGACAAGAACATAGGAGGTTGGATACTCCCAGTATCCTTCAGCAAAAGGTACTGTGGCTGTGGGTCTTATCAGCTTTCCCCCTTCCCTAATTTCCAACCCCAGGAAAGGTTATTTCCGGGTACGGTTGCCAGCTCTGGGTTGGGAAATACCTGGAGATTTGGGGGGGTGGAGCTTGGGAAGGGTGGGGTTCGGGGTGGGACGGGACTTAAGCAGGGTATGATGCCACAGAGCGCACCCTCCAAAGCAGCCATTTTCTCCAGGGGAACTGATCTTGGTCATCCGGAGATCAATTGCAAAAGCGGGAGATATCCAGGTGCCACCTGGAGGTTGGCAGCCACATTCCCAGGGTTGCAGAACCTACACAGAGTAACTGGCAAATCAGGAGGCTACGCTGTGGAGGGGGGGAAAGGTAAAATAACACACGAACACACACATTAAGCTGCCTTATACTCAGGGGTCATTTTGTAGAAAAAGAGGTGCAGGAGCTCATTGGCATAACTCATTAGCATAACTTATTTGCATATGCCACACCCCCTGACCTCACCGGGAGTGTGTCAGAAGGCAACACCCATCGCTCAGGCTCCACTGGACTGTTTTGGATGGCTAGCTATTGGGGGGGGGGGAACGTGCAGATCTGTCCTCGCAGAGGAGGGAGATCTGGTACCTGAATAAAACTTGGTCTTAAAGGTGCCACTGGACTGTTTTGGACTGGGGGGCCGGTGGGAGCTCTGCAGCTTACTTGGCTGCTTCTTGCCCTGACTGAGGGCTGCTGGGAGCAGGGGGTGGGGCTTGTTGCATGTGCCTGCCCCCTGGGCTCTTTACTGCCGGAGCTCCGCTCCTGTGCGCTCCTGCAGGAACTGACCCCTGCTTATACTGAATCAGACTCTTGGTTCATCAAAGTCAGTATTGTCCACACGCGCCAGTAGATCCAACATAGGCACAAATGCCTGACAGATCTAAAGGGCGTGATCAGACGGCAACATCTGGGAAGCATCCCGCAGTCATTGGCAACTCGTGCTGCTCTGCTACAGAAACAGAGTAAAAAGACACCGGGGAAATTCTGATAGTAAACGGGTTCTGACGGGCCACTGTCGGACTTTCCCCTGTCTTATTACACAAGCGTGCATGCATGCCATCGGGATGGTCTGATCAGGCAATCCCGGCTTGGTGCCGTTGTTCTTTCCCCGCTTCGCAGTATGAGCATCATCGCATACTCCATAGGGGGCCCCCAGTGCGGAGGTGCAATCCCTCGTTTATGCGCAAGGGAAATAAATGGCAAAAAAAACCTTAACTCACCCGCAGTTGCATCTGATCACACAGTGACGACTCGAGTTTTGCATGTCTTATTTCTGTATAGCACATAGTTAGCAGTGTAGCATGCCAATTATGCATAGTTATAGTTGTAAGGCTTGTTAGCAATGCATGTGGGTAGTGGAACCTGTAGGATTCCAGGCGGGGAGTGTGCTGCCCCCAGCCAGGGTTTAACTGTAGTTAAGTAGAACTGCCATGTATCTTTAAGAGCAGTTGCCCCTGGGAATTGAAGTCTTTAGTTAGACATCCCAAAGCATCCCTGTGACTGGCTGATTAACAGTCATTTCCTGCACCCAGAGGCGCGAGGATTTGAGTTTATAGCTTTCTTCCCGTTTCTTTGTCTACTCTTAAATGGCAAAGGAGGTGGGAGCACGCCATCTTTTTCACCATGAGCCGGTGAACTGAATTAGATTGCAAAGATATGAATTTCACCAGTTATTCAGCCTCGATTGTAAGTAAAGAAACCTTCTGAATGCATGTGGAGGAGCTTAATAAAAAATGATTTAATTCTACTTTACTCTGGCCGTGCGTTGAATCACATCCTGAAGGCGCTGTTGACTCTTGACTTAGCGCCAGACGGAACAGTGAAAAAGATTGCGTGCTCCCACCTCCTTTGCCGTTGGGCTGTGCCTGCAGCTACAAGAGGAGGTGTGATCTCGCAACTGCGTGTCGGATTCCTCCGGAGGGAATAGCCTCACTTCCGCTCCGCTTCAACTGGTGCGTCTGACCGCAACCTCAGACTGGCAAGTGCTCTCAGATCGAAGTATTTCACATCATCTGATCCTTTTACCAGGAGATGCTGGGGACTGAACCTGGGACCTTCTGCATGCCAAGCAGATGTTCTTAAATACGCAGGACCCGAAAGGTCCATATAAAATGATACAGTTGCAGAATCGGAAGTCAGGTTTAAAAAATTGTGGGGGTTTGCAAAGAACGGAGTTGCTTTTTTCTTTTTTTGCTTCAAGGAGGAGAGGATTTATGTAGAGCAGTTTGCAAAGAAGTGGGATTTGTTTCTTGACTACTAGAAATAATGTACATGGATCTGATCTAAATCTCCCGAAGGAGGAAGTGTTGCCGTTCCCACTGCACACTCCCACATCATGCCTCTGTCCCCAAGGGTTGCTTTTTTGTGCACACAGAGAGCTATGAAGAGTGTGGTGGTCTTAGATAGATACTGAAAGATACTGAAAGGTCTGTATAAAATGATATAGTTGCAGAATCGGAAGTCAGGTTTAAAAAATTGTGGGGGTTTGCAAAGAACGGAGTTGCTTTTTTCTTTTTTTGCTTCAAGGAGGAGGGGATTTATGTAGAGCAGTTTGCAAAGAAGTGGGATTTGTTTCTTGACTACTAGAAATAATGTACATGGATCTGATCTAAATCTCCCGAAGGAGGAAGTGTTGCCGTTCCCACTGCACACTCCCACATCATGCCTCTGTCCCCAAGGGTTGCTTTTTTGTGCACACAGAGAGCTATGAAGAGTGTGGTGGGAGAGATCCAGTCTATGACTGGAGGTCTGCTCACAGCCCTTTGGATCTAGCTCATGGAATCGATCCAGTTTTAAAAAATATTTTCAGTGTCTTTATCATAATGAAATCCGAAGTAGCCGCTTTTATCTTGCTAGGTGGCACGTTTGGTTCAATGACTTTTTAAAAAAAGCCTATTTCAATTGCCACAAGTTTTATTGGACACTGCATTTCATAATCTATTTTTTTGATGGATTTAATGGTGGCCAGTTACTTGGCAAGTATGATATCCATTTCCTACTTAAGAGAAACTTTCCAGCTCTGGCTTACCTTTGTGGCCAGTCTTTCTTAGAAAGATCCCGGTATGACCCATAAAGAGTTGTGAGATTACAAGACAGAAGTATCTTAGTGGAAAATATTCCCATTCAGTTTTCAGTGACACAAATCAGCTTCTGTGGAGAATCAGAGCTGCTTCAGAATAGCTGACAAGAGAGGGCCCAAATGCCCCTTTCACTGAGTCGTCCAAGGGGGAGGGGAGTGCTGTGTATAAGCTCGCACATTGCCTTCATGTGATTTTCCGCTTTTCATGTCAATAGTGGAAGTGGGGAAAGTGGAAGCACTAGGTACTTCAGGCTGTCACCAGTCCTTGGGATTGCTATCCAGCCCTGTAGCCAGAAATTTTGGGTTGTTCGGGCATGGGGAATATTTGTGGGGCGCCGGGGGAGGACGGAGGGGGAGGAAGAGGGGCGGCCACTTGAAAAACACAATTTAAAAGGCGAAAGATTTATGCGATCTAAAGAGAAACTCCAGAGGTCTTGCTGTTGAAAATATTTCCAAATGATTATGAAAAAGAGAATAGGTATTTGACTGTTTACATGGCGACAGCTGCAAGAATCTTATATGCCAAATATTGGAAAACTATGGTGATACCAACGAAACAGGAGTTTGTGAATAAACTTTTTGAAACAGCAGAAAATGATAAACTGACTTTAGAAATGAGATTAAGCAAAGAGGGGACATTTCAAAAAACATGGAAAAATTTTTATGATTGGTATAATACAAATGTAATAGAAGATTAGGCAATGATAGCACAATGGACTTGAGAACACAGAAGACAGAAGAATGGAACGTTTTTATTAGCGTTTTTATTAATTAAGTAATTGCATATAAGCATATAATGTAACTGTACTCTTGGTATATACGTTATGTGTAGTAGAGTGTCTGTTTGTAGTGCGTAGATTTGTTTGTTGCAGATTATAAAAAATTAATAAAAGTGTACCTATGGGTACTTAAAAAAAGGGGGAAAAAAGAAAAACACAATTTAAAGAGAACCCTTTACATTTCCCCCCCCCCCAAGTGGGGGCTGCCCGTGCCTGAACTCCAAGTGGCGAAATCACTGCTTGGAGTTCAGGGAAGGTGTATGGCTGGTCACCCTCCCTTCCTGCAAGATTTAAAAGGCCCTCCAGCTAATCGGTGGGCCATGTGCTCCTGCCAATCAGCTGGAGGGAACTTTTAATGCCACGGGAGGAGGGGAGGGGGAGAGGAGCAAGGGAGAGGGGCAGCAGCTGTTGTGGGGTGTGCCTCACATTTGAGGGGGCAGAGCCCTGAAATGCCACACCGTGGCTGCGGGCCTGTTGCTATCCATAGTGGAGCCCTGAAAGAGACCAACATTTATCCCTGGGATTTTGTTTTTTTAAAAAAAAAAAACGCCTTCCATTTAAAAAAGAGTACTTAAAAAAACAGTCGTGATATCAGGTTGCCAGCTCTGGGTTGGAAAATTCCTGGAGATTTGGGGAGGAGCCTGGAGAGGGTGGGGTTTGGGAAGGGGTGGGACCTCAGCAGGGTAAAATGCCATGGAGTCCACCCTCCAAAGCAGCCATTTTCTCCAGGGGAACGGATGTCTTTTACCTAGAGACCAGCTGTAATTCAGGGAGATCTCCAGGCTCGACCAGGAGGATGACACGGCTAGTTGTGAACCAATAAGCATGGCGAATGTAAATGAGCAGTCGCATCCTCAGCAGAGTTACTCCCTTTGAAGTCCATCCACTGACTTTCAGGGGCAGAGAGGTCTTTCCCTCAAAACATAGAATCAAGAGCCTGGGTTAACAAAGCGGGCGTTCATTAGGAAGGAGAGTTTTCTGCTCAAGAGACAACTCCCAGATTTACTCGAGCACCTGCCTCTCTCGTTTTAGATACCTATCGTTGCTCAGAGTTACTTGTGCTATCAAGTGATCGATGATGTAACTGTTCAGTCATGTGAATGTAAGGGCTCACTCGATCCGCTGCTGTTTCTAATGAACAGCCTGTTTGTGCTACCTCTGCTAATGTGATGTTTGTTTAGCTTTGCCTTGTCAGTCGCATGACTACGGGGGACGGTTTGGTCTGGGCAGAATTCAGCATTAATAGATGACCTGCTGGTTGAAAGAACTGAAAATTCCTGACAGGAAAAAAACACCCCTAAATAATCTATCCAAAAGATTTCAGTTTAGCGCTAGTTCTCCGTTGCTCCACTCTGAGTAGCCAAATATGCTTCTGTAGCCCACAAAATGGACTTGTATAATTAGATTAAACTTCACTCCCACACAGATTTTCTATCTTGATAGCACCTTTAAAAGAAATAGTTTAACGTAAGCTGGTTTCCTAACGGCTACCCACATCAACAGGTGCAAAGCGTAGAGTCATGTCAGTCCGGTTCTTCTTCTGGTGCACTGCCGATTATTACCTAAAATGCCCTAAATTTCCAGGGCCCAATGTGTGTCAAGGAATGCCTTCTCCCATAGGGTCCTGGCACACAGTCATGCTCCTCTCAAGATGCCCTGCTCATGGCTCAGTACTTGCAGAAGAAGTTTGATGTCAAAATAGGGGATAAATTTGTAAAGGCATCTTTTCTGATTGTGGGAAGAAAACTAAGACTCCCCATTTGTCTCCTCTCAGGCGTGGAGGTTAACTTAACAGCATTTCTTTCTTTCTTTTTTTCTTACATACATTATCACAGTAATTCAGCAATTTCCCTTTCCGTTGTAACACTGTATATGCCATTAAATGGCCCCGGTCACACGGGCCGGATATCGTGGAGGGGAGGCGTGGCTGTTTGCCCCACAGCAAAATAACGCACAACTGTGCGATCAGGCGTCCCCTCGCGGTCCCGTCGAGGTCCCGTGGTTAGGGGGGAGGTGCCGATCACACGAGGCGCCAAAGAAGCAGCGCGGCACGGCAAACGGGGTTGTGTTGTTTTTTTTTAACCTGAAGTATGCGCATGCCCCGTTGGGTGCTTGTGCGCATCCCTGGAGACTTCGGAGGGGAAAAACCTTTTCGCAATGGGGCATGGGCGGGCGCCGCATGCCACCGGAAACGCGATCAGACGCCCGCCCTTGCCCCGCGGTTTCCAGAAACTAGTACCTCCGAGGTACTAGTTTTTAACCGCGCATCTTCGGCGGGAAGCCTCGGGTGAGCCACGGGAGCTCTACGCTTCCCAGATGTGGCGGTGAGATCGCGCCTGGAAAATCCGCCTATCTTCCGTTGCAGTAGCGTGGCTACTGCTCCATTTGACCGCAGCCAATGCCCTTCAGTTCTCTACATAAGACAAACAGGACAAACCCTATGTCAGAGAAAAAATGAACACAAATCTGACATCAGGAATCACAAGACTGAGAAACCTATAGGAGAACAGCCTTCCAGGGCATTGCATGAATGACCTCAAAGGATCTGTTTTATTACACAAAGGAACTGCAGGAACAGAATGGAAGGGGAAACTGCTGAATTACAAGTTATTACAACACTTGGAACAAAAACCGCCACAGGACTCAACAGGGATATTGGGTTCTTATGTCCTTGGGTATGCTAACTCATTCAGTCCTCACATATGTATTCTCAGCAAGAAGGACTATACATCCTCTCTGTGTCAGTGCATTCCCTCATCAGAATAGTATATTAGAGTACTGAATCTCATGCAAGGAATACTGGAATGTTTTGCTGACATACCACTGCACCCACCTTGAAAAGGAAAGAAAGAAATGCTATTAAGTTACCTCCGTGCCTGAGAGGAGACGAATGGGGAGTCTCAGTTTCCACAACTAGAAAAGATGCCTTTACCCATTTTTGACATATTTATTGCTTTGTTGTCCTTTCCCCCCCTTAATTAAATCAAAACTTGGGACTCGGTGGCACTGGAAAATAAACAAAGGTGGTGGTCACACCTGGATGGTAAGCGAGGCTATTCCCTCCGGAGGAATTTGACCCGCAGTTGCGCAATCACACAGTCCTTGGAAGCTGCGGGGGCAACCCGCCACTGCGTGATCAGATACAGTCATGGGTGAGTCAGGGTTGTCATTTTTTTGCCGTTTGTTGCCAATGCGTTTAAACAGGGAATCAATGAAGCGCATCTCAGCACTAAGGGCTCACTATGGAGTGTGCAGTGATGCACATACTGAGAGGGGGGGGGACAATGGCACGTAGTCGGGATGGCCTGATCAGACATGAGAGCACGCCATGAGATGCCACGAGAGCACGCTGGAGCGATCAGACAGGGGAAAGTCCATCCGTGGCTCATAGCAACCCGTTTGCTGCCGGACTTCTCCTGGTATCTTTTCACTCTGCTTCTGTGGTGGGGCAAGATTGACTGCCGACACTTCCCACATGTTCGTGTCTGATCGAGCCCTTTAAATCCACCCGGCATTCGCGCCTATGGCTTGGCTAATTGTGCATGTGATCGCGCCTAAAGAATACCACACTTAGGATCGCCACGTGTGATACACAGGCCCTGGTCAGATGGGAGGTTTTGGCCCGGGAGAGGGACGGATCGGGGGCGCAGCAAACAGGCGCGAGCACACCGCAACATCTGGGAATCGGCTCGCACCCATCCCCGATCCGTTCCTTCAGGCCAATAACGCGCTGTTTAAAAACAACAACAGAAGAGGAGGACTTACTGGGTACACCGCAGCAAACGTGGCCGGCGCACCCATCTTCTGGAGCAATCCAGGCTCCCGGCCAAACTGCGCATGCTCACACATGCGCAGTTCGGCAGCCTCGGTCTCCCGTCAGTGGCTTCCCCCCAGCATCTGATCGTGGCGGGGAGGAGCTACGCAGCGGCTCAGGGGATCTATGTGATCCCGCCGCCGTGTGTTTCTTTTCTTTGACCGTGTGGCAGGGGCCTCAGTCTCTTCTCCTTTCGTCTATAACCAGCCCACCTGTCTACCATCGCTCTCCAACCTAAGGCAGCAATCCTAAGCACATTGACTAGAGATTAAGTCCCATTGAGCTCAGCTGGACTTACTTCCTAGTATGCATGCTTAGGTTTGCTCTGTGCTTGTTAGCTGCCATAGATAATCCGTTGCAAGTCATTGGTTCATCTTTTACTCTGCGGTTCAGGAATGACTCCATGGAACTGCTCAGGGTTTTCATTGTCTATTCTATTAGCTTGTATAAATTGATTCAGGTCACGTCTGTAATATATTTGCCATGTATAAACAAGAGATGCAAACCCCAAACCTCATTTCCTTTAATAAAATCTCCTACGGAACAGTCATCTCGTTTTAATGTTTTTTTCTTAAGGAGCAGCGGCCATAGGAAAAAATAAGTGGGTTCTTGGTTATCCCTGCCTTGATACAATTCAGTATATACAATACATGATTATCCTTCTTAATCCTCCCAGTGTGGAACAACAATGGAAGTGTGTAAGAGAGAAATCCATGCGCATGGAGGACAGCAAAATCCATCCAACGAATTTCTACCATGGGGGTGAGGGGGCAGAATTGGGTGTGTATAATAATTTCTTGTGTGTTGTGCCTTCTATTTTTCCTTCAACTACCAATATTAGAGGAGCTGCGGTGGCTCAAGTGGTTAAGACGCTGAACTGCAGGCTGTGGAAGGTCAGTAGTTCAGCGGTTCGAAACCCGGGTGCCGCAGGATGGAGTGAGCTCCCGTCTCTAGTTCCAGCTCCTGCCAACCTAGCAGTTCGAAAGCAAGAAATTGCAAGTAGATAAATAGGTACCACTTCGGTGGGAAGGTAACAGCGTTCCGTGCGCCTTGGCGTTTAGTCATGCCGGACACATGACCACGGAAACGTCTTCGGACAGCACTGGCTCTTCGGCTTTGAAACGGAGATGAGCACCGCAACCCTAGAGTCGGATTCGACTGGCTTTCGAGCAAGGGAACCTTTACCTTTTTTTAGACCAGTATTAGACAAGAATAATGCAGTAGTTTCTTTCAATAATGCCCACCACAGTTATGCCTCTGTGCTAAAAGCAGAATACACATAAATAAGAGGGCAGTGCTAAACAGGGCTACACAGAATCCTACTCAGGTCTGTTCAGTAGGACTTACTGTCAGGAAAGTCTGCTTAGGAGTGCACAGCAGACGTAGGAAGCTGTTCAGTTTTGGCTGAGCATCAGAACGCTAAGGTTCATAGGGTTGCTTGTTCTGGGTTGGGAAATACCTGGAGATTTGGGGGGTGGAGCCTGGAGAGGGTGGGGTTTGGGAAAGGGAGGGGCCTCAGCAGGGTATAATGCCATTTTCTAACATACAGATCTCCACCATCTGGAGATGAGTTGTAATCTGAGGAGATCTCCAGCCGCTATCTCGAGACTGTACTCATTTCCCCTCAGCTTCGTCAGGTCGCAATCTGTCAGGTGCTGCACATAAAGTCACATCTTTTTACAAACATGTATTTTAACATGGTTTTCTGAATCTGAAGAGAGAGACCCGGGTATGTTCTAAACTTGTCCCTGAAGCTCATTAAACTGTCTATCCCCCTGGTATATTCCAACTGGCTTCTGAACAGGCTCCCACTGTTATCGACTGTCTCCTCAAGTACAGGAGCTGTCAATTTATTCTGTATGTTAGTGCACATGAATGCTCCATTTATAATTCAAAAAACAAGAGAGAAAGAGAGAGTTACTCACCCCAAAAGCTCAATAATTTTCAAAACGGACCCTAAGGTCTACATCTTAACTCGGCTCTGTGGCTTCCTGCGTCCAATTGTGCTGGGCTGAGATGTCTACAGCCACACCTCACCCCAAAAGCTCAATAATTTTCAAAACGGACCCTAAGGTCTACATCTTAACTCGGCTCTGTGGCTTCCTGCATCCAATTGTGCTGGGCTGAGATGTCTACAGCCACACCTCACCTAAAAAGCTCAATAATTTTCAAAACGGACCCTAAGGTACATCTTAACTCGGCTCTGTGGCTTCCTGCATCCAATTGTGCTGGGCTGAGATGTCTACAGCCGCACCCGCAAATCTTGATTACGACCTGACGAAGCTGAGGGAGACGAGTACCAACCGGGGTCCGTCGTCGCTGGTCTAGATATTAATGTGCTGCCTTAATGTGCTCTTTTAATGTGAATAAAAGATTGTCCTCCAAGTAGATAGTTTTTGCAGGTGTTGAATAAGCAATTCCTTTTTTTTTTTTTTAAGAATAATGGTGAGAGTAATTTTCACTCCTGAGTAAAAGAAATACAGTGCAACAGCCCATGAACTGGTGTGTTTTTTTTGGCTACAATTTATATATCACTGTTTTTCCATTGTTTGTTACTTAGTACCTGGAGACTGGCAACCCTGAGGCTATAGTCCTGTGCATGTTTCAGGAAGTAAGCCCCCTTAAAGTATGAGAATCAGTCCTGTATTCACAGGGCAGGACTGTACACAACACAGTACTTCCTTTCTCTGATGCTGAATGTGCCAAGCCTTTAAGCTGTAAAAAAAATGCTTCGTGTGAAACAGATGGGAGGTTAAGATACCTGAAACACCATTTAACAATCACAGTGGTTTCCCCCCCCCCTCATTCCCAACAATTGGAGAGAAAACCAACACAACCATTATGTGTAGGGTGTAATCTATGAGCAAATGACACAGTGGAATTAATGAACAATCAGCTATGATCATATGTTATAAGCAGCTCTGATGACAATCAACACACTTGCCTGTATTTTCAAAAATATCTCCTTAATGCTCACTTGCGCTGCCGTTGTGCTCCGGTACAGTTCTAATTACCTCTTTGGCCTCTAGCCATCCTGTCATTTTTGCAGAGATAAAGCTTATATAATTTAGTGTTCATAGCAACGAGACAACAAACTGTTCTTCTTTATTACTAGATACATGCCTCTCCACATGGGCATGAGTACAGGCACCAAAATCTGGGACCAGAAATTATTATCATTTCCCCCCCTTTTGACTATCTCAGTCTTGAACACTACAGATCTCCTGTTCTTCCATCTGTTGTATAAACTGTAGAGAATGCAAAGAAACAGATCAAGGGGGGGTAATATTTGCATCCAGTAGTTGCCGGTTGGAGCGGAGGTGTGCGCGTGTGTGTGTGGCTGTGGAGATGAGCGCTTTGTTGCAACGGATGGTAGGCGGCACAAAATGAAATTGGTGTGCTCCGTAATTTACTGCCTTTATTAAACCAGACAGGCATAAACTGGAGCACAGAAATCCCATCTGGATCCTCAGTAGGTTTCCAATATACTACCGTTTCAACCTATTTCTGTTAATGCATATTTAAATTTAAGTAAAAACTCATGTTTAATGTAGATATTTTACATCATCGAGCATAGCGTTTGGTCTTTGTTTTTTTTCTAAAAAGAAGTTGCATTTGTTTGAAGGGAGCATTCCCCGGCCTGTCTAAACGTCACTGGGGACATACGGGGAGTGGTCTAAGACTCTGCAGTGCAGTAGGCGGTGGTAGATTTTGCAGAATGTACAACCCTTTGCTTCCGATCCCCTTCCAGCGCCCTGATGAGTCTCATAAAAGGGGAACAAAACAAAATGTTTATGTGTGTACTGTTTACCTTGAGTCTCCTGGTGGAAACCTCTTTGTCGTGGTCGCTTGGCATCCCATGGAGAAAAAGATGTGCAACCACAGGAAGCGGCAGTGCTTAGCAGTTTGCAATCCAGAGCCTCCATTTTGGAATGGCTGGAGGAGTTTTGTTTATTTAAATCGAACACGTATTGGGTCCCTTTGTGTGCTGCATGCATCGTGAGAAACGTAGGCTCTGTAAGAAGCAACGCTTGTGTGTGTATGATTTTCCTCTCCAGCTTTTGTTTAAATACAAGAAGAGTTCCAAAAAAATTGGGCTGCTGTCATGTTAATCTGTATCCACTTACCTCCTTGTTTTGGTTGCTATGCTTGAACAATTGAAGGCAGTGTGTGTCTGTTTTTTGGTAGGGTTGCCAAGTCTGGTGTGAGATATTCCTAATGATTTGGGGGCAGTGCCTGGCGAGGGCCAGCGCAGTGGGGGGTAGAATGCCGTAGAGTCCTGCCCTCCTGAAGCTGCCACCCACCCCCCCAGCAGAGAAACTGATTTCTGTAGTCTGGAGGTCAGTAGGAATTCTGGGAGGTCTCCAGGCCCCACCTGGAGGTTGGCAAACCTAGGTTTCAAACAGTAAGGCGGAATGTTAACATTTTGAGTTTTAAAAAATGAAGTGGTAGAAGGAGGAGGAGACGAAGTGGTGTGCCAAGAGGAAATGGGGTGAGGCTGGGAAGGGCTGGTGGTCCTGAAGAATGGGCTGAAGGGGGGTGGGGGGCTGGTGAGGAGAGAATAAAGGGGAAAGGGAGAGGAGGATGGGCAGAAAGAGGTGCTTATAACCAGGGCTCTTTTTGTAAAAAAAGCCCAGCAGGAACTCATCAGCATAATAGGCCACACCCAATAGCAGAAACTCATTAGCATATTGGGCCACACCCGTGAAAGCACCACTCATTAGCATATTAGGCCGCACCCCCATGTTACCAGAAGTGTGCTCATCCAGCCACACCCACCTTTTGCTTCTTATTCTGTTTACCTTGCTTGTTGTCCAAACCCAGGGCTTTTTTTGTAGCAGGAACTCCTTTGCATGTTAGGCCACACACCCCTAATGTAGCCAGTCCTAATGAGTTCCTGCTGTTGGGTGTGGCCAATTATGCTAATGGGTTCCCGCTGGGTGTGGCCAACTTGGGAGCCAGCCGGAACTCCGTTCCTGTGCGTTCCTGCCCGAAAATAGCCCTGCTTATAACTGAGCCAAGAAGAGCTGAGGGTGTCGTGGTTAGTGTGAGCCACCATGGAGTAGCTGTTACAGTCGCAGACTAGGATCTGGGCGGTCCTGGCCGAGAGTCCCACTCTGCCATGGGTACTGGGTCAACGTACGCCAGTCACTTTCTATCAGCCTAGCCTGCTTCACCGTAAGGTTCCCAGCTCCATGTTGGGAAATACCTGGAGATTTTGGGGGTGGAGCCAGGGGAGAGTGGGGTTTGGGGAGGAAAGGGGCTTCACTGCAGGCCCGAAGCCACAGTGGGGCATTTTGGGGCCTGGCCCCCTGACTTCCTGCCAAAGCCCCACAACTTCCATCTAGCCCTCCGCTGCTGCTGCCCCTTCCCCAAGCATGGCTTGCTTCCCCAAATGACGTCGCTGCCCCCCGACTTATTTAAAGGCCCCCTGAATTACAAAATCCTGGCTACAGGCCTGCTTCACTGGGGTCGAATGTCACAGAGTCTGTCTTCCAGAGTGGCCATTTTCTCCCAGTGAACTGATCCCTGTTGCCTGCAGATCCATTGTAATCCCAGGAGATCTCCAGCCACCACCTGGAGGTTGGCAACTCTACCTCACTGGTTTGTTGTGAGGAGAAAGTGGAGGAGGGCAGAATGGTGTAGTGAGTTGCTTTGGGTCCCTGTCAGGGAGAAGAGCAGGGTATCAATAAAGAACTCTGCCCTCTGGTGGACACACGAGAGCGGCCCTTGCAGTGGAAGTCTCCCAATTTTGGAACAGCCTCCCCAGGGAGACGGTCCTCCCCGCCCCCCACTTTTGAACTTGAGGAGAGAGTTGGAGACAGATTTATTTAAGACTCCATTTGGCTAATTTAGTTCTTATTTATTGGCAGTCCTAATTGGAGATTTTTCAATTGCGGTCTTTTATGTGTGTGCTTTTTTTTTTTTAATAAACATTGTTTTATTTATATTGTATGCTGCTGCATTGAGTCCCACAAGGTAGAAAGGTGAGCAAATAAAGGTTTTAAACAAACAAACAAATAAAATACCGTGATGGGGAAGGCTGAAGTTTACAGATTGATTGGGAATACCCTCGCCAAATCCTTGACTAGGTAAAGAAAAGGTAAAGGTTTCCCTTGCTCGAAAGCCAGTCGAATCCAACTCAAGGGATGCGGTGCTCACCTCTGTTTCCAAGCCAGCGCTGTCCGAAGCGCTGCCCCCCGACTTATTTAAAGGCCCCCTGAATTACAAAATCCTGGCTACAGGCCTGCTTCACTGGGGTCGAATGTCACAGAGTCTGTCTTCCAGAGTGGCCATTTTCTCCCAGTGAACTGATCCCTGTTGCCTGCAGATCCATTGTAATCCCAGGAGATCTCCAGCCACCACCTGGAGGTTGGCAACTCTACCTCACTGGTTTGTTGTGAGGAGAAAGTGGAGGAGGGCAGAATGGTGTAGTGAGTTTCTTTGGGTCCCTGTCAGGGAGAAGAGCAGGGTATCAATAAAGAACTCTGCCCTCTGGTGGACACACGAGAGCGGCCCTTGCAGTGGAAGTCTCCCAATTTTGGAACAGCCTCCCCAGGGAGACGGTCCTCCCCGCCCCCCACTTTTGAACTTGAGGAGAGAGTTGGAGACAGATTTATTTAAGACTCCATTTGGCTAATTTAGTTCTTATTTATTGGCAGTCCTAATTGGAGATTTTTCAATTGCGGTCTTTTATGTGTGTGCTTTTTTTTTTTTAATAAACATTGTTTTATTTATATTGTATGCTGCTGCATTGAGTCCCACAAGGTAGAAAGGTGAGCAAATAAAGGTTTTAAACAAACAAACAAATAAAATACCGTGATGGGGAAGGCTGAAGTTTACAGATTGATTGGGAATACCCTCGCCAAATCCTTGACTAGGTAAAGAAAAGGTAAAGGTTTCCCTTGCTCGAAAGCCAGTCGAATCCAACTCAAGGGATGCGGTGCTCACCTCTGTTTCCAAGCCAGCGCTGTCCGAAGATGTTTCCGTGGTCATGTGGCCGGCATGACTAGACGCTGAGGCACATGGAACGCTGTTACCTTCCCGTTGAAGCGTCACCTTTTTACCTACTTGCAATGTCTTGCTTTCGAACTGCTAGGTTGGCAGGAGCTGGGGCCAAAGACGGGAGCTCACTCCGTCAGGTGGCACTCAGGTCTCGAACTGCTGAACTACCAACCTTCCAGTCTGCAGTTCAGCGTCTTAACCACTTGAACCACTAAATCTTTGGCTGCAGGCCTGTAAACTAGGGTAGCCAACCTCCAGGTGGGACCAGTGAGTTGCTTTGGGTCCCTGTCAGGGAGAAGAGCAGGGTATCAATAAAGAACTCTGCCCTCTGGTGGACACACGAGCACGGCCCTTGCAGTGGAAGTCTCCTAATTTTGGAACAGCCTCCTCAGGGAGACGGTCTTCCTCCGCCCCCCATTTTCAAACTTGAGGAGAGAGTTGGAGACAGATTTATTTAAGAATCCATTTGGCTAATTTAGTTCTTATTTATTGGCAGTCCTAATGGGAGATTTTTCAATTGCGGTCTTTTATGTGTGTGCTTTTTTTTTTTTAATAAACATTGTTTTATTTATATTGTATGCTGCTGCATTGAGTCCCACAAGGTAGAAAGGTGAGCAAATAAAGGTTTTAAACAAACAAACAAATAAAATACCGTGATGGGGAAGGCTGAAGTTTACAGATTGATTGGGAATACCCTCGCCAAATCCTTGACTAGGTAAAGAAAAGGTAAAGGTTTCCCTTGCTCGAAAGCCAGTCGAATCCAACTCAAGGGATGCGGTGCTCACCTCTGTTTCCAAGCCAGCGCTGTCCGAAGATGTTTCCGTGGTCATGTGGCCGGCATGACTAGACGCTGAGGCACATGGAACGCTGTTACCTTCCCGTTGAAGCGTCACCTTTTTACCTACTTGCAATGTCTTGCTTTCGAACTGCTAGGTTGGCAGGAGCTGGGGCCAAAGACGGGAGCTCACTCCGTCAGGTGGCACTCAGGTCTCGAACTGCTGAACTACCAACCTTCCAGTCTGCAGTTCAGCGTCTTAACCACTTGAACCACTAAATCTTTGGCTGCAGGCCTGTAAACTAGGGTAGCCAACCTCCAGGTGGGACCTGGAGTTTGTCTGGAATTACAATTGATCTCCAGACTAGAGTTCAATTCCTCTTGGAGAAATGGCAGCTTTGGCATCACATCCATGCTGAGCCCCCTCCCCAAACTCCACCGTTCCCAGGCTCCACCTCCAAATCTCCAGGAATATCCAACCTGGAGTTGGCAACTTTACTTATTGTATGATAACCAGGCTGGCATCCCATGTGAAACCAGACATCTACATTAAAGTCTGTCATTCTGAAATTACGGGCTTTATTTCCAAGGAAAAAACATAACATTCCTTTTTGGGGGGGGGACATTACCCAAATGTTTTCCCCTGAGAAACAAACCTGATATATGGACTCTTGGAATAATCCAGTTTTTGTGTAGGAAGATCCCTTTTCAAATTAAACCAAGAGGCATCTGGCATAGGCAAGCCATTGCGGATTTTGTGTTAGAGAATTTTCCAGGTGAAGCCAAAAGTAGAATAGGTGACTGAAAGTTGGGGATACTAAAAAAAGAGCTCATGTCTAGAATACTTCAGTGGTCTAGGGTATGGATGGAGGTAGGGATCCCAAGTCCCCCCAGGGTCGGAACGCTCTGCAGGGAACGCTCTGCAGCCAGCCTCCCGTCGCCGTTTCGGAGTGGGGGGGCTTGGCGAGGCCTGGGGGGATCAGCGAGGCCCGGGCGGCTGCAAGCCGCCCGGCCTCGCAATAGAGCGGGGGGGGGGGCTCGGGGCATCTCCACTTGTATGATTCTAAAGCTGTCAAATTCACCCCATGATTGTGGAAATGGGCCTTCACTGATATATGTTTCTCATGTCCATCTGGTAAAGTGACTGTGACACAAATATTTGCTTATCCTATTCCTCACACTTTATAAAACTGTCTTTACTGTCTTTTTTTGCCTGAGCGTGTTGAATATTCATCCTTGCATGGCTTTGACATTACTAGTAGCATGACTCATTCTTCACGTACAGTAGATTTCTGTCATCTGCTATCAACCTTACCTTCTGCATTTCCATTAGAGAGTCAAAAGCTTATTTACAGCATGTTATCTCTCCTTGTTACTTTGATTGTGAGTGCTGAACTTCTTAAAATTCCAAATGAATAATCAAAAGGCCAGGTTTTGTGAATCTTCTTAATGTTATCTTGTCATTTTATGAAAAAAGGGTTTCTTTAACGTGGTAATATAGGTGGTTGTGTGTATGCAGACCTTGGTTTCTGGATATGATGAAGTTGCCGTGATTTGGTTGCGACTCGAAAGCATGTTCTTCTACTGTATTTGATAGACTGGATCCTGTTAAGTCGCTTGCTTAACAGTGGCCCCGTTCATACGAGGGGTTTTGGTCCGAAAGTGAGACAGAACGGGGGCGGATCAAACGGGCATGATCCCACAGCAACTTCTGGGAATCGTTGCCTGCCCGTCTCCGATCCGTCTCTCCCAGCCGAAAACCCGCACCAAAAAAACCCACCTACCCTGGGTGGTTCTTCCGATTGAAGCGCCTCAAGCCGGCTGTGGGATCGGCCGGCGCGTCCTTGTGCCGGCATATCCCGGCCCCCGGCCGAACTGCGCATGCTCGAGCATGCGCAGACAGGATGAAGCTTAACATTACAGTTCAGTTAGATGTTTCACAACATGTCATGCATTCAAGGCAGCTTTGAATACACTACAGATCCAGCCATGGGATTGGGTCCAAAGCTGCCCACCACCAGTCCCCCATCCCACCCACCCCACTTACATGCCCCCCATGTGCCTGTGCTCATAGAGGGAACCTTGGTTTTAAAGGCAAATTGAAGACCTTACAGAACAGTCTTAAAAATCCCTATCATTTGGAGTACTGGGGGGATAGGTTCAAGCAAAATCTTTGTAATAATATTTACTGTGATAGTTGATCTTGTCTGATTTTGCCCTGCATTCATGCTGTTCATATCTTTGTGTTAATTTATTGGGTAACCTCTAGCCATCTGTGCAACGTCGGGTTGCCATCCTTCAGGTGGCACCCCACCAATGTTCACTGTGAAAAAATTGATTTTATCACAGTCCACAAACTTGCTTCTTCCTTTGTTCCTTTATTTTGTGTCATGCAGAGCTGCTGCTGCTTCCAGACAATTGCCATGTCTAATGATTTCATGTTTAACTGTGTGTGTGTGGCTTTAAAAGTTTGGTTTGCATGGCTGTGATGATAATCTAGAGTGCTGGAATCAGGCAAGTGATATGATTGGTGAGTGACAGAGAGGGGGAGGGGTTTTGGAATGGATGCTGTGTGGAGGATTTGAATGTCTATCAGGAGTGACTGTTAGAGTTTGGACAGTTGGAAAAGAGGGTCAGTTAGATATGACTGTTGATGAAGATCAGTTAAGTTCTGATTTCTGTGAGAGAAGCAGAAGTTCTGTGTATGAGAGGAGTGAGACCCATCCCTGTGTGCGATGAGTTTAGTTCTGGGGTCTGAAGGAGAGACCTTCTTGTGTGTGTTATGAAAAGTTGAAGTATAAAGAAACAGTAACCATATATGGCCTGAAGGAAAAAGTGCTACAAAGTTACCTAAGGAAAAATCCCTGTCAGTAGGGAGCAGACTGTGTGTTATACCTACTTTACTAGTTACATGGTTCTACCCTCGTATTTATGCTTTCTTTAAATAAATCCTATTTCATTCAAGTATACCAGCTCTGGAAAGAAT
>NW_015171617.1:77436-92262 GCF_001447785.1 Gekko japonicus
ATGAGTTTAGTTCTGGGGTCTGAAGGAGAGACCTTCTTGTGTGTGTTATGAAAAGTTGAAGTATAAAGAAACAGTAACCATATATGGCCTGAAGGAAAAAGTGCTACAAAGTTACCTAAGGAAAAATCCCTGTCAGTAGGGAGCAGACTGTGTGTTATACCTACTTTACTAGTTACATGGTTCTACCCAGGGCTCTAGTCGGGTGGGAGCTCTCAGGTACGGAGCTCCGGTAGAGAACCTCTAGGGGGCGGGGCGGTCACGTGGTGAAGCCCCGCCCCCTTCTTTACCCCGCCCTCTGCTTCGATCCTCATTCCGTTTGGGAATGAGGATGAAGCAGGAGGGTAAGTAGCCGGGCCTTCTGACACACTTCCGGTGATGTCAGGGGGTGTGGCCTTCTGTCACTTCCGGTGATATCAGGGGGCGTGGCATATGCAAATAAGTTATGCTAATGAGTTATGCTAATGAGCTCCGGCAGCTCTTTTTCTACAACAAGACCCCTGGTTCTACCCTCGTATTTATGTTTTCTTTAAATAAATCCTATTTCATTCAAGTATACCAGCTCTGGAAAGAATCCTTCCTCAGACCACATAGTTCCTCGCAGGGTTCATTTCGTAGAAAAAGAGGTGCAGGAGCTCATTAGCATAACTTATTTTGCATATGCCACACACCCTGACATCACCGGAAGTATGTCAGAAGGCAACACCCACCACTCAGGCTCCACTGGACTGTTTTGGATTGCTAGCTATCGGGGGGGGGGATGTGCAGATCTGTCCTGGCAGAGGAGGAAGAGCTTGTGCCTGAATAAAACTTGGTGTTAAAGGTGCCACTGGATTGTTTTGGGCCAGGGGGGTGGCTCTGCAACTTACCTGGCTGCTTCTTGCTCTGACTGAGGGCTGCTGGAAGCAGGGGGTGGGGCTTGTTGCATATGTCCGCCCCCTTGGCTCTTTACTGCCGGAGCTCCGCTCCTGTGCACTCCAGCAGGAAATGACCCCTGGTTCCTCGAAAGCTTAAACCCTCGATATACCTACCCAGTGATGAATATTATATTATAAAGGTTTGGAAAGCCTTAAATTTCCTGGTGGCAGCCGGATTACCCAGTAGAGAAAAACATAAAGTACACTTTTAAAGGGAAACCAGACCTCCCCAGTAAAGGGGTCGTCACAGACACATTTTACCTCAGAAGAGCAACGACAGATTTCCTAGGTATATATTCCATTTCCCCCAATGCTTCGTCAGGTCGCTTTTTTATACATGAAGCTGATGCTCTAAGGCTCCGTGTATAGAAAAGTGACCTGACGAAGCATTGGGGGAAACGGAATATTTACCTAGGAAATCTGTCGTCGCATGGCAATTGTCCGGAAGCAGCAGCAGCACTGCATGACACAAAATAAAGGAACCAAGGAAGAAGCAATTTTGTGGATTGTAATAGAATCAATTTTTTCACAGCGAACATTGGTGGGGTGCCACCTTTGGTTAGTCACTGTGGTCCATTTGTGGCTCGAACCTTCAGGTGGCAACTGATTTCCAGGCTAACAGAGATCAGTTCACCTAGAGAAAATGGCCGCTTTAGAAGATGGACTCTGTGGCATTATATACCATTGAAGTCCCCCCCCCTCCCCGCCCTGCCCTTTTCACGTTCCACCCCCCAAAATCTCCAGGTATTTCCCAATCTGGAGCTGGCAACCAACCGTAGTGCAATATGAAATATAAAGGTGAATTCTGATGGTTTTCAGAAGTCAAAATCCACTGTGGCAGTTGACAGCTCAGTTAAAGCTAGACTTTATAAGTCACCTATTGAGATTTTAAAAATGTAGAATAATGTTAACAACTGGGTTCAATCCCGCCTAAAATTTCCATGGACAGAAATTTTTTATGTCAATGAAAGTATGACTTACCCATGTCCCCCCCCCCCATTCTGCTGCAGCCCAGAAGGCATCCCAAAATACCCCGGATGGGGAACCCCCAGGAATATTGAGGGAGCTGGGGGGTCGGATGTAGAGGCAGAAATCAATTAAACTGCCTCCCTTATGCCTGTGGAAATTTTAGGCAGGAAATGTTAGGCTTCTGTCACATAAGTAGTAGGAATGTCCAAAATTGCAGTACATGCGATTTGAATTAAAATCTAACCAAAGCATACTTCATTCTAGGTGATAAAACTTAGGCTTGGGGTGATTGTTTCTGATCTTGGAAACTTCCAGCAGGACCTAGGAAACCTGAAGTCTGATTGTTGTGATGCAGCCAGACTCTTAGGGAGTGTTGATTAGCATCTGGAAATTGATTCACGGTTGATTGGCTCTTGGTTGGGGGAGAATACTGTAATGAAAAGTGGGTGCAAACTACTTTGAGTACGATCCTTGTGCTTCTGCAATTAGACTGTGTTCCACTATCATATTGATTTCACTTTATTTCTTATCACTGCTTTAAAATACGTTACTCAAGACCCATCAGTGACTTCCCAAGCAGTATACCATCTTTTGACACCTGTACGTAGCTGTGCTTGAGGAAGGAAGTCACCTTCAAGCACCTTATTAGAGCCGATAGATGTTGCCACTCCCCTGTGCCTCAGAAGGGTTGAAATGCAAAGGTGGAGCAGTACCTAAGGAGCAGAATGTGACTGGAGGGCTACTGATTCAGAATCAGGTCCAAAATGGCTTCTTGCCTCCAGACTGAGGGGCCAATCCAAGCCATGGTTATACAGATAATTGTCTTCATTTGGAAGCAAAAAAAGTCTGTTTGTTTTTAAAGCAGGTGTGTAATTGAATCCCAGACTTGAAGTGTTGATGGGATTAGGATGAAGTTATTATGTTTATATCCTTATGTCCCTCCCTGGAACTGAAGGTACCATACGTAGGATCAGGGCTATTTTTGGGCAGGAACGCACAGGAACAGAGTTCCGGCTGGCTTCAGAGTTGGCCATGCCCACTACAGCCAAAACCTCTGCATGCGTGGCTACAGAGGGAAGGCCTGGAGAGTGACCCCCCCCCCCGGCGACCCCAAGGCGGGGGGGGCCACGGGGGCCCTTGGAAGGATTGAGGAGGCATTTAAATGCCTCCCTATGTGTTCTCTGGCCTGTCCAAGGGTCAGCTTGCCCGGGCAAGCCAAGGGAAGGCATGGGGGTGTGGCCTAATATGCAAATGAGCTGTGCTGTCTGGAGTGTGGCCTAATATGCTAATGAGTTTCTGCTGTTGGGTGTGGCCTGTTATGCTAATGAGTTCCTGCTGGGCTTTTTCTACTAAAAAAGCCCTGCGTAGGATTCCCAGGTGGTCTGATCAGATCGACGGCTTTGCTTCACCGAAGTATCTCGTGCTTTTGTTCAGACCTTTCCCCAGGACTGGAATACACCTCTTTGGAATTCCCCTGGAATTCCACATGGGAGTAGAATGGAGAGGGCTTTTGTTTTGCTGGCTGCCTCTTCCGCGTTGTATCAAGAAGGTACCCCTATCACTGGCAGAACTACACAGGTAGACTAGCGGGCACATAGGCTTGGGGACTCTAAGGCAGTATGTGGATACCAAAGGATACGGGGCTTAGTTGGGGATCTGGTACAGACATAATATCCTGATGTTTTATTCAGATTTAAGAGATCGAGCCGTGAAGTCTTGTGAGCAAAAGTTCTACTTTGTGAGCTCCTGGCATTCAAGTTGTGAGCGAGCGATTTGGCTGCTGCATAGGGTTGCCAAGTCCATCTTCCACCCCCAGCGGGGGACTTTGGGGGTCGTTCCTGGAGGGGGCGTGGCATCCCCGACGTGATGATGTCACGTTGGGGACGTCCACCGCTCGCCCCCCCGCCCCCCCGCCCGAACACCAGAAACAGCCGGCAGTGGGTAAAACTGGGTAAAACCATCTGGCCGGCAGTGGGTAAAACCCCCGCCAAAACGGGGGACCCCTGGCAAACCGGGGGGGTTGGCAACCCTACTGCTGCATGAATCAGTTTGCTCTGGAGCCCTCCTTCCTGAGCCGAGACAAAAATGTGTGAGCCGGAGGCTAAAAAACTATGAGCTAGCTCACACTAACTCAGCTTAGAGGGAACCCTGGACAGGGCTGGCCTCAGCATACCCAAAGGTGGGGCATCTCTGCCATAGTCCAGGGCTCTTGGTCCATAGACCCATGCACCAGGCAATGGATGGGCTTGTGAACAGAAGAAGGATGCACAGGCACGTGGGGGGCGTGCAAGGGGGGTAGGAAGGGAGGCATTAGGAGAGCCTGGTGGTGGGCAGACAGGGCTCCTGGACACCGTCCACCAAGGATCCCCCAAAAGCTGAAACCAGCCCCTGATCTAGAGCAGTCTGTGGGACTGCACACTCCGTCTCTGTCACTGCCGCTTCATGTCGGAATTCACCCTGTCCTTCCCCCAGAGGATGTGGCGGTGGTCACAGGAATAAACAGTTTTAAAAGATGAGTAGATAGATTCATGGAGGATAAGACAATCATTGGCTCCTAGCCACGGCGACTGGGGGGAACCTCCACATTCAGAGGCACTAATCTTCTGAATCCCAGAGCCAGGAGACAACATCAGGGGAAGGCCTTGGCCTCTGTGCCCTGTTGTTGGCCCTCCAGGGGAACGGCTTGGCCACTGTGTGAGACAGGATGCTGGACTAGATCGACCCTCACTGGTCTGATCCAGCAGGGCTCTCTTCTTATATCCTTATGTTCTCTTAACCGTGTCAAGAGATGCATTTGCAATGAATTTATCCACGCTAAATGCAACCCAGCTTCCTTCATCTGTTCTGAAACCAGGTCACGATGGTAATGGAGACTGGTGCAGACACGGCATAGTCAATGCTGTTGGGCAAAGTAGGAGAGAGAAAAATTTACATATTAAGAGGAACATGTGACCTTGTACCCATTTCCCAGTACTGTCCAATGCTCCCTCTAAGCTGTGGAGTCTTGTGAGCAAAAATTCTACTTTGTGAGCTACTGGCATTAACGTTGTGAGCAAGTGATTTGGCGGCTGCATAAATTAGCTTGCTCTGGAGCCATCCCTTCCTGAGATAAGACAAAAATGTGTGAGCCGGAGGCTAAAAAACTGTGGGCTAGCTCACACTAACTCAGCTTAGAGGGAACGCTGGACCGTCACCATTTTTGAGAGATTCTGAAGTATCATATCCAGAACTGTCTGAGTGATGAGAACATGTGCAAAATAGCCAGTTCCCCCTAATCTCCGTGACAGAATAAAAAAACATCAGTTAAGAGGCATTCTCTTGGGTCCTGCTGTCTGGTCTCCCGCAGTGGAGATTCATCTCCCAGTGCGGGAAGGCGCAGGCAGTGATATCCATATCTCTCCTGTTCCGTAGTATTCAGATTATCCTTGGTTCCAAAAGCAAAATGCCCAGCCTGCTCCGGGGTGTGTGTGTGTGTGTGGTTGGACAGAAGGCCGAGCAGGTGTTAGATCTGTGCGAGGTGGGCACGGCTCTCTTGGGGCATCTTCCAATTGCGTTCACAGCTTTAGCATGGGCAGAGGGCCAGTAGAAGCCCTGTGTGTTGTTGAAATCGGCCCAGGCAGAAGGCCTAGCCGATGATCCTTCCAGTTTAAGGTAGGTGTCAACATTAATTACATTTCTGAGGTTGGGAAGCTCCCATTCTCTTCAGGGGGAGACTTTGCTCCCCTCTGTGAGTCGTGCACACTTCCCCCCCCCCCCCCCCCCCCCCCCCTTTTCGGAAATCAGCACCTTTGGGGGAGAATAAGTAGACTGTGGGTTTTTTTTCCTTTCTTTTAAGCTTCTCAAAGGGTGAATTGTTTCTGTGGGTTGCTTTGCTGTTCTGAGATCGCCTCTGTAAATCGCCGTCTGTTTGGGGGTGAGGATTTCTTCCATTGTTACACAACTCACAATGGATTCAGTGTCACTCTGCAGCTGATGATGGTGACGATGGGGGCAGGGTGACTGCAGAACGCCGTCATCGAGTGGAGACTCCAGCATGTGGCAGTGCACAAAGGAGCTATTTCTGTGGTGTGTGGGGAAGGGCCATGGCTCTGCGGTGGAGCACCTGCTTGGCATGCAGAAGGTCACCGGTTCAATCCCCGCCATCTCCAGTTGAAAGCACCGGGCAAAGTAGCAATGTGGAAGACTTCTGCCTGGAACCCTGGACAGCCACGGCCAGTCACAGTACATAGTACTGATCTTAGCAGACCAAGAGCCTGACTCGGTATAAGGGAGCTCCATGTGTTCATGGGTTTGATTCCCGTTTAATTCGGATCCTCTGTCTGTGTGTAAGGTCTTCATTCGTTGTAGATTTTCCGGGCTGTATGGCTGTGGTCTTGGTATCGTAGGACCTGACTGTCATGTCTGGGGGTGTCCCCTAGCTTTGGAGGGGCGTTTGCCGTGGTTGCTGAGGGTATTGGAGGGAAGCGAGAGCCTCAGATATGGAAGGGTAGGGGAGTTCCGTCACTCTCCTCCATGATCCTTTCCTCGGGGTCGACAGCCCCCTCTGGTTCTCTCTCACCGGCCGAGCCAGTCGCCTCCAAAATCCTCCCCGACTCTCTTGGCTTCCCTCCTTTTATCCTCCTCCAGTCCCTAGGTAATCCCTTCCCTTTCCTTCCCCAGTCTCGGATTGGGCTCTTCCCCTGTCCTTCACCTTTCCTATCATCCCTATTGTGTGGTTCTCGCTTAGTCCCGCCCTCCTGCAATTCCTCCGTGATCCCGCCCTGAGTCGGGGAGCACAGGGGAGTGGCCGCTTCCGGCAAGCCCAAGGAGCCCGCCGCCATCGTCTGCAGCGTCTCCACACCCGCTCCCTTTGGTAAGCCTTGTCTCCTCCCTCGCCTCTCACTCGGGGCCGTGCACGTCCTCCTGGCCTTGGAGGCTGCGGGGAGGAGTCTGTCTTTGCCCTCCCGCCCGTCGTCGTTCTCTGAGAAGGGAGGGGAGAGGACCCTCCAAGGACTCCTGGCTGCCCGCTGGATCTCCGGCCCAGCTGCCGGTTGCCGTGACCCTCTTTGTCCCCCGGACCTCCCTCCCAGGGAGCCTCGCCCTCCGGGACGTACTGAGGGTCCGGCGCATTGTAGTACCTGACATTTCTCCAGCAGCTGTGACTGGCATCCTCAGAGGTATAGCACGGAAAGATGGAGTACTCTCTGTGTCAATGTCTTTCTGTGTTTATACCTATGAGGATGCCAGTCAGAGCTGCCGGCGATACATCAGGTCCTACAATGCCAAGACCACGGCCATACAGCCCGGAAAATCTACAACAACTAATGAACTCCGGCCAACACAAGGTCTTCATCGTCTCATTAAATTGCACACAACCGTAGATAGACCTCATACAGTCTGTTCCTGTGTACAGCTTCCTGAAAGTCAAGGTTTTCGAGCGTGCTGGGCTCTTCTTGTAGCCATTCTCCATAAGAATGTTGTTTGGCCTTTCCGGGTTTATGTTGTAGCTAGTAACAGTTCATAACAGCAGGTGCTGGAATGTGGTGTTATTAATACCACCTGAAGCTACTTGTCAGAGCTGTACTTAGACTAAAGCTTGATCCTTTTTCCGATCCTCTCTGGAATCTGTATCATGTCGATGCTTTGCCTTTCTTCTGAGGAAATATATACAAGGGGGACCAGCAATTCAAAGTAGTACAACAATAATAATAAGAAATTGCTGTAAGGTTCACAAATCACAATGAATAGACAATAACAACTTGTACAAAAATGACGCTTATCCAACATCCAACAAGACTTGTTGTCCGAATTTAAAATTTGTTAGCCTTTGTGCTGTTAAAACTTGTTAGCCCATGTGCTTTTGAAACGGATGTTGGATAAGATTGATATCACAGCTAAACACAATAAGACAACCAGAGAACTGGATTTTGGTTGAAAAAGAGTTGTCTCGAAACGAACAACCACTCGAGATGTTCGTATCGCTCACTTTCCGTATTTGACGTCCTGTGTTCTGAAAACATAGAAATTATAAACATCATCAAGCGTCATTTTTGTACAAGTTGTTATTGTCTATTCATTGTGATTTGTGAACCTTACAGCAATTTTTTCTTCTGAGGAAGCCTGGCACCAACTCTTGCAGGGTGGATGAGGCAAAGAGATAGTGGGAAGGTCATACAGTGAACTCTGAGCTTTGGCTTCCCTCGTCTGATGTTCTGTCTGCTTTCCCACTGGACTGAACGAACAGCGAGATTTGAATGAGCACTTGACAATTTGTAATATGTTTATTGAAGATGTTAAATAATGGGTTGTTTTAGAGCTGGGTTACAATCCCTCCCCCCGGGTGCTTCTGCTATAACACAGCTAATTCAACTGCAAGTGTATTGTCAGTGGCTGTCTTTGGAATACAGAAGGAGAAAGTTCAGTTGACATGTCTGTTCGGCTCAGAGGGATAAAAATGACATGGCCAAATGGATGTCGCAGCTAAAACGGGACTATCGGTGTTCTTCAAAGAACTGTCAGTTGCTTTTGTTGAACCTGAATAAACCACAGAGCTAGAGGAAAGGGTATCCCCACTCCCCCACAAGCCAGTGCCGTTTTTGTTTTGTTTTTTAAGTATGGTAACAACAAAAAAATTGAGTAGCAGAATTAAGTTTAAGGAATTTTTTAGTTGTTTTAAAATATTTTAATGGTTGTTTTTAATGTCTTTGTAAGTACTTTTGCTCTGTTTTTAGCTCTGTAGAGCCAGTTTGATGTAGTGGTTAAGAGTGGCAGACTGTAATCTGGAGAACCAGGTTTGATTCCCCACGCCTCCACATGAAGCCAGCCGGGTG
Organism: Gekko japonicus; assembly: GCF_001447785.1. NCBI lineage: Eukaryota > Metazoa > Chordata > Lepidosauria > Squamata > Gekkonidae > Gekko > Gekko japonicus. The sequence continues at coordinate 86,129 of NW_015171617.1, forward strand.
ACCTTGGGTCAGTCACAGTTCTCTCAAGAGAAATTCTCCCAGAGCTCTCTCAGCCCCATCTACCTCACAGGGTTTCTGTTGTGAGGAGAGGAAAGGAAGGAGATTGTAAGCCGCTCTGAGATTCCAAGTGAAGGGTGGGGTATAAATCCAGTCTCTTCTCTTCTTCTTCTTCTTGTTTCAATGATGGGAGGGGTGGTTGATTTTAATGGTTTTAAAATGTGATTTTGTTATGTGCATTTTAATTCCGAGGACAGAAAGGTAGGGCATAAATTTTGTAAAATAAACTTTTTGGGCGGGAAATATTTATTTTTCAAATTTTACCCTACATTTCTGCCCTTGTGAGATGACCAAGGTAGCGGACAAATTTAAAACACACATAATAAAATCACGTATCCAGACCATTAGAACGAACTAACAAATTTAGAGTCTCCTTTAGAACTAACAAATTTAGAGCTAACAAATTTAAAACACACATAATAAAATCATGTATCCAGACCATTAGAACGAACTAAAATAGTTATATTCACTTAGAGTGATGTAGCGCTTCCCACCCACCCCATGTCCAGGCATGCTGACTCCAACAACAAGATGCTGAACTAGATGGGCCACTGGTCTGATCCAACAGGGCTCTTATCAGGGAAGGCCTCGGCCTCCGTGCCTGGTTGTTGGCCCTCCAGGGGGAATTGATTGGCCACTGTGTGAGACGGGATGCTGGACTGGATGGACCCTCACTGGTCTGATCCAGCAGGGGTTTTCTCCTGTTATTCTGATCTACAAGCCCAGCACTTAACAGATCTATTTTATTTAGCTGGAACTATAACTGCCAACTCCAGGAACCTGGGGACAGCCACTCAGCAATCATAGAAAGTCGCCATCTTGAAATTGTGTTAGGCGCTTGAGTACCTATGGTTTTCTATTTAAACTTATTTTAATGTTGTTTATGTCGGAATTGTTAAATGTATATTTACACTAATGTTGTTAGCCGCCCTGAGCCCACCATGGCGAGGAGGGCGGGCTATAAATTTAAGAAATAAATAAATAACAAGAAACACACCATTAAAACAATTAAAACCAGAGCTACAATACATGCAGAAACACCCAAACAGCCATTAAAACATTGGGTGGGAAGGAGGGACCCCTGAGGGAACACCATACCAAAACCAAAGAGTCTTGAACCGCTGGTGGAAGATGGTAGCAGAAAGGGACAGGCGAGTCTCCCTGTCGAGAGTGTTGTGCTTCACGGCCAGTGCAAAGGGCCCCGTGCCGGTAAGTCACAGAGAGGCTTCCAGCCAGCGCTCCCTCTAAGCTGTGGGGTCTTATGAGCAAAAATTCTACTTTGTGAGCTACTGGCATGAAAGTTGTAAGCGAGCGATTTGGCTAGGGCTGCCAAGCCGCGGCGGGGGATCCGCACGTCTTCACAGGATCCCTGCCGTGGGGGACAGCGATACGCGTTGCACCTAGTCGCCAGGATGTGACGCTACGCGTCGCTCTGGCAACGGGACTCCAAACAGCCCCATTGCCAGAGTGACACATAGCGTCACTTCCTGGCGACGGCGGTGCAACGCGTATCGCTGTCCCCCGCGGCAGGGATCCCGTGAAGATGTGCAGATCCCCCGCCGTGGCTTGGCAGCCCTAGATTTGGCCAATGCATAAATTAGTGTGCTCCGGAGCCATCCTTCCTGAGTTAAGACAAAAATGTGTGAGCCGGAGGCTAACTCAGCTTAGAGGGAACACTGCTTCCAGCGTCTGGGTTTGGCGGACAGTCCCAACTATAGTCAAGTCCCCAGACAAGAGGTCGAGGCACCAATGTCAGGAAAGACACCGGAGCCAGCAGTTTCTCCAAGTGTGAGCACTTACTGCCACATTCACTTCTGCCTTCACCTCTTTTCCCTTCGATGCTCCAGCAACATAGATCGGGAGATTCCTTCCTCCTCCTCCTCCTCCTCAGAGGTGGGTCGTGATTCCTGGGAAGAGTCCATGCTTGTAGATCTTGGCAGAGTGCCCATAGTTGTTGATAGCTCTCCTTGTAAACCTGGGGTAGGGCCTGCATCTGTTGGCATTCCAGGCATTTCTTCAGTCAAGGGGTCAAGGCGTTCCTCACCTGCTTCTGAGTCAGACTAACCACTGGCTTGACCTGGCTGAGGCACGGGAGAGACTGACTGGGCTGAACGGTGAGGTTTGGTACGACAGTCGAGAAAGCCCTCTCCCAGGTTGCCACCAGCCTAATCTCAGAAGGTGGGGGCACTCAAGGCAGAGCCTTGGAAGATAGCCACAGTGGAGTAGGTGGTCCTTAACATCAAAAAAACTAAGATCATGGCATCCGGCCCCATCACTCCTTGGCAAATAGAAGGGGAAGTCGTGGAAGTGGTGACAGACTTCACGTTCCTGGGATCCCAGATCACCGCAGACTGTGACAGCAGCCATGAAGATAATGAAACTGAAGCTCAAATACTTTGGCCACCAAATGAGAAGGGAGCACTCACTGGAGTAGACCCTGATGCTGGGAAAGATCGAATGTCAAAGAAGACGGGGACGGCAAAGGATGAGATGGTTAGACAGTGTCATGGATGCAACGAACATGAAATTGAGCCAACTTCAGAGGACAGCGGAAGACAGGATGGCCTGGCGGGAGCTGGTCCATGGGGTCGCGAAGAGTCGGACTCGACTGTGCGACTGAACAACAACAACAAAGTTTTGTTGGTCCCAAACCATATAGGGCTTTAAAGGTCAACACCAGTACCTTGAATTGTGGACCAAGGCTGGAGTGATTTCCTTCCTATGACCCATTCTAGTCAACCTGGAGGTCGGCAATTCTGGGTTGACCTTTGGTGTGACGTGATGCTGTGTGCTGTTGGAAAAGGAGGATCAGCAAATTCAGCTTTATATGGGGAAGTGGGTTTTCAAGAAGAAACTGTATCAGGTATGTTATAAGTGTATCTATCACACACTCACACCACACCACGTACAGTTTCCTCTTCAAAACCTATCTGTCCAAAATCTGTCACACACAGAGACAACACATATATTTCAGTCATTTGTATGTTTGTGCCAACTTGTTGTATGTGGGCACGTGACAACTGCCCTGTATTGTTCATGTGTATCTTTTGACAGATGCAGGCTCGCACCAAGTATGATGTCAGATGTGAGACACAATGAACCGACGGGTTGTTCCTTTAGCTTTCTACAGAACAGCCTGTGATATCACCGGAGTGAATAATTCTATATTTGGCTGTTGGAGATGTCAACTGCAAATCTCATAAAACGCAGCAGATGCCCTCCCTGGCCCGCTGCCACTAGGGCATCTGGGGACTTATTTACTGGTTTTTGAAAGAATCGGTAGAGAACAGAAGAACAAGGGGGGGAAAATTCCTTGTTCTCCTTTATTATGTGCATCATAATTCAAGCAGGACCTACTTCTAGGACTTCTCCTGCCGTTGCTTCGTGTTCATAATTCCTTTTTTTTTTAATTGCGCAACTGTAGGATAACTCGGGGTTTAGGTTCTGCTCTTCCTCACATAAAAACCATTTGAGATCTGCGTCTAGACTGTTCATAATGTTTAATATGCTGAAATTCTATTCCACCTTTCCTCTCACCCCAGCTTTATGGATTTCCTTTTTTTAAAAACGAGTTCTGTTCAGTGTTCCCTCTAAGTTGAGTTAGTGTGAGGTAGCTCACAGTTTTTTAGCCTCCAGCTCACACATTTTTGCCTTCGCTCAGGAAGGAGGGCTCCAGAGCAAATTAATGTATGCAGCAGCCAAATCGCTCACTCACAACTATAATGCCAGTAGCTCGCAAAGGAGAATTTTTGCTCATAAGACTCCACAGCTTAGAGGGAACATTGGTTCTGTCATAGGTGTTTCCGTCTCTCCATACTGAATATGTCTCGTTTCCTTCTGTATGAAAAGAGGTGTTCGCTCAGGACTTCTGAGAGATGCAGCACCACTATCTTGGGTCCATTTTAAAAATTTTCATTCAGTTATGCCTCGCCTTTCTCCCCAGTGGGGACCCAAAGTAGCTTACATCGTTCTCCTCTCCCCCATTTTATCCTCACAACCACCCTGTGAGGTAGGTGAGGCTGAGGGTATTTGAAGACTGGCTCAGCATCACCCGGCAAGCTTCCATGGCAGAGTGGAGAGACGAAGCCGAATCTTCCAGATACTAGTCCGATACTTTAACCACTACACCTCTCTGGCTCTCGTTTTACATCTTGTGGTTGTTCTCCCAAGATGTTTTAAATGTGTCTAACAGCAGTGGCTCAGAGGTTAAGATGCCGAGCTGCGGACCGGAAGGTTGGTAGCTCGGCAGTTCGAGACCTGAGTGCCGCGTGACGCAGTGAGCTGCCATCTCTGGCCCCAGCTCCTGCCAACCTAGCAGTTTGAAAGCAAGAAACTGCAAGTAGATAAATAGGTACCGCTTCGGTGGGAAGGTAACAGCGTTCCGTGCGCCTTGGTGTTTAGTCATGCCGGCCACATGACCACGGAGACGTCTTCGGACAGTGCTGGCTCTTCGGCTTGGGAACGGAGACGGGCACCGCCCCCTAGAGTCGGATTCGACTGGCTTTCAAGCAAGGGAAACCTTTAGCTTTAGCTTTTAACAGCTGTTTGCCTCCTCCCAGAATTACTTCCTGAAATAGCCATTATCCCTAGTCTCATTGTTAGCCAAGGCTCCATCTACAGATCACAAAGTCTTTGTGTTTCATGGGGAGCAACATGAAAACTGTGTCTCACACATGCTCTTTTCTGTTTCCCATCACAGCATACAGGGAGAAGGGGCTGTACCCCACACACACATACACAGACCCCAACATGAAAACTTTGTCTCACACATGCTCTTTTCTGTTTCCCATCACAGCATACAGGGAGAAGGGGCTGTACCCCACACACACACATACACAGACCCAGGCCCTCTTCACATCCTTAAGCCACTGTTGCCTCTGCTGTGAAACTTACACGTAGCTATATAAGCACCTGTGGTGGTCTGTGGATACTGAAACAGCATTGGGGGTGTGTGTGTGCTAAAACCCCTTCTCCCTGTGTACTGTGGTAGTAAAGAGAACCCACTCCCCCAAAGAGCATGAAACTTCGGGTTTCAGCCGGAGGAGAAAGGCGAGAAAGTCATACTGTGTCGGCTGAAATCCTTTCACAGTAACACTGCAGTCAATCCAGGTCAGTAGATTTCAGCATTTTTAGAAGGGGAAAGAAGAAGAAGAGGAGGAGGAGGAGATTGGATTTATACCCCACCCTTCACTCAGAGTCTCAGAGCAGCTTACAAACTCCTTTCCCTCCCCCTCCCCACAACAGACACCCTGTGAGGTAGGTGGGGCTGAGAGAGCTCTTTCTAGACCTGTCCTTCAGAGCACAGCTGTGACAGAGCAATGGCTTGCCCAAGGTCATCCAGCAGCTGCAAGTGGAGGAGTGGGGAATCAAACCCGGTTCTCCCAGATTAGAGTCTGTGCACTTAACCACTGCACCAAACTGGCTCTCATAAGGTATAACTTCCCTGTGCCTGCCTGAAACATAAGGAAGAACAAGAAGCTCTCCTCGGTTTGTGCTCCCTTGGCATGCGCATACTGATAATCTGCAACATAAGAATGCAATCGTTTGGCTTATGTGCCAATTAATCTTTTCTCCATCTGCGCCTATGAGACCAATGATGCAAATATTGTCCTTGTGCCTCTTGAGTCTTATATGCACTATTTGTTAGGCTGAAGAACAGAAAGGAATATTGTTACAGCAAGCATTCTTCATGAGACGAATTAGCAATTGAAATACATTTGTATTTCCTTGGGTGGAGGAGTGGGGAATCAAACCCGGTTCTCCCAGATTAGAGTCTGTGCACTTAACCACGACACCAAACTCGCTCTCATAAGGTCTAACTTCCCTGTGCCTGCCTGAAACGTAAGGAAGAACAAGAAGCCCTCCTCAGCTTGTTCTCCCTTGGCATGCGCATACCGATAATCTGCAACATAAGAGTGCAATCGTTTGGCTTATGTGCCAATTAATCTTTTCTCCATCTGCGCCTATGAGACCAATGATGCAAATATTGTCCTTGTGCCTCTTGAGTCTTATATGCACTATTTGTTAGGCTGAAGAACAGAAAGGAATATTGTTACAGCAAGCATTCTTCATGAGAC
>NW_015171617.1:92876-103411 GCF_001447785.1 Gekko japonicus
TGCACAAATGTTATAGGTACTGAGGTGTTCTTCAAGGTGCTGGGGGCGGGAGGAGTGGCTGGCTATTCCGCAAGGGTAAGGTCTATTCCTCTGTTTGGCTTATTTACTTATTTCCTTGTCTGTATTGTGCCTACCTCTCCCATGGGGACTTGGAGCAGCTTACAGTATTAGTCTTTTCTCCTCTGCCTTCTCCTCACAACAACAACCCTGTGAGGAGAGAGTGACGGGCCCAAGGTCACCCAGCCAGCTTCCCGGGCAGAAGGGGGTGTTCGTGAGCTCTCTGGTCTCCTAGATCCTCATCCTACACTATGGCCACTCCCAAACTGCACTGCAAGGAAAACACTCTATGCAGCCAAGATGCCGTAAAATTCACCTTCATGCTTGAAAGGAGATGGATGGGGTCTAAGGATGGGATTCTCACAAATTAGGGCACATCCATCTCCAGTTCTAACATATTTATTACCTTTCCCCCCCCCCCTCCATTTGAACCAAAGCAGATGATAATCAAGGAGCTGCGGTGGCTCAAGTGGTTAAGACGCTGAACTGCAGGCTGTGGAAGGTCAGTAGTTCAGTAGTTGGAGACCCGAGTGTGCCACATGATGGAGTGAGCTCCCGTCTCTAGTTCCAGCTCCTGCCAACCTAGCAGTTCGAAAGCAAGAAATTGCAAGTAGATAAATAGGTACCACTTCAGTGGGAAGGTAACAGCGTTCCGTGCGCCTTGGTGTTTAGTCATGCCGGCCACATGACCACGGAAACGTCTTCGGACAGCGCTGGCTCTTCGGCTTGGAAACGGAGATGAGCACCGCAACCCTAGAGTCGGATTTGACTGGCTTTCGAGCAAGGGAACCTTTACCTTTACCTTTTAGATGATAACCAGGAACTAACTTGTCCTTCTTTTGATCTGTTAAAAAAAAAAAAGTGTCCTCGCTATTTTGCATGCTCATTTAACAAACCACTCCTATACATACAACTATGATATGTAATTCCATCCCATCGTCTGAGGATGTAATTCCATCCCATCTCACACCTTGAATAAACCTTCGTTGGTCTTAAAGGTGCCACTGGGGCTCTAACTTTATACTGCTGCCTGCTTCACATCTCAGTGGACCAGAGGTGGGACCATTCCGAGGCAGCTCTGAAATGTACAATTGCATAAGTTACGGTGACCAAACTAAGTATGAGAGGAATTCCCATGTGGGTCAACACTGCAGGTGCAAATCCTTTGCAAAGTTACTCTGGTCTAAGCCTTTGCATAGGGCTGCTCTGGGAACGTTTGAGGCATTTTTTGGCCCATGCCTAATTCTAACACAATAAATTTTCCAAGCAGCATTCTCAGTGATGATGTAGCTGGCAGTGTTTGCTTTACTGTGTTCTGATAACATCATTTCTTCTAAGACAAAGAAAGATTGTGCCAGCTTTCGGGCGGGGGGGGGGGGGGGAGGCAAGTGCTGCTGCTACAGAGCAGTTCATTGTGTGCTGTACTTTTAAAGCAGCCGTGGAGACTATCCCAAGAAGCATAGACACCACTCCAGGAAGGGTGAAGTGGCATCATGGAATGTTCATAAACATTCTGAGTGCTCAGAGGAAGCTGTCGACAATAGTATATATTTTAAAATGCCACTTCTGTGAGGAAAGGGAAAAGTCGGTTTGACTAAGGACAACTGAAGTTTTATCCCATCTGTTTCAGCATGTTATGGCCTCATTAATGCTTTTATGGCGTGCATTCCGGCTTGCTTTTTACTGCTGTGGCATTCTAATGGTTTTATCACTGTTAAGTGGGGAGGGGTTTTGGACCCTCCAGTGCCCTTTTATTGTTGTTGTTCAGTCTCACAGTCGAGTCCGACTCTTCGCGACCCCATGGACCAGGTCACGCCAGGCCCTCCTGTCTTCCGCCGTCCTCTGCAGGTGGCTCAACTTCATGTTCGTTGCATCTATGACACTGTCTAACCATCTCACCCTTTGCCGTCCCCGTCTTCTTTGACCTTCAATCTTTCCCAGCATCAGGGTCTTCTCCAGTGAGTGCTCCCTTCTCATTTGGTGGCCAAAGTATTTGAGCTTCAGTTTCATTATCTGGCCTTCCAGGGAACAGTCAGGGTTGATTTCTTTTAGGATTGACTGATTTGATCTCCTTGCAGTCCAAGGGACTCTCAAGAGTCTTCTCCAGCACCATAGTTCAAAAGAATCTATTCTTCAGCGCTTGGCCTTTCTTATAGTCCAACTCTGGCAGCCATACATGACTACTGGGAATACCATTGCTTTGACCAGTGCCCTTTACAATAGCTAAAAGACTCATATTACAACATTGGAAAGACAAAAGCCCACATCCAATAAATCAATGGATCAGGGACCTTAGAACTCTATCAACATTTGAACACATGGGATATAGACTCCAATTGCATATGGTCTTATTTTTAGATATTTGGAAACTGCTTATAGAAACTTAAGTGTAGATCTGCCACCACTGTTGTTATAATTTTATCTGGTCTTTATGTTACGGTTTTTGTTTTCTTGTTTTTTTAAAGAAATCTTACTGAGTTGCTGGGTTTTTAGTCCCCCCCCCCACTCATGTATTCTTTGTTCTGTATTTTTTTTTTTAATGAAGAAACTTTAAATATTGGGATGGTTTTAGTGAGAAGGTCATTAGTACGGCAGTTCGATACCCTAGTACTGCGTGATGGAGTGAGCTCCCGTCTCTGGTCCCAGCCCCTGCCAACCTAGCAGTTCGAAAGCAAGAAATTGCAAGTAGATAAATAGGTACCACTTCGGTGGGAAGGTAACAGCGTTCCGTGCGCCTCGGTGTTTAGTCATGCCGGCCACATGACCACGGAAACGTCTTCGGACAGCGCTGGCTCTTCGGCTTTGAAACGGAGATGAGCACCGCAACCCTATAGTCGGACTCGACTGGCTTTCAAGCAAGGGAAACCTTTACCTTTTTACAGTAGAGAGATGGCGTGTTCATGCACTAAATAAAAGGCACAGGGACTGGGAGAGCCATGTGCTGTGGGGGGGGGGGAGGCAGAGGCAGGGCAAATGAAAGGTGGGGAACCTGAACAGGAAGGTTGGCAAGAGGCAGGGTGGCTGAGATCAGGGTCTAGGGAAGGAAATTGGTGGAAAAACAGAGATCTCAGAGAAGAATATTCTTGGGGAGGGACCGTGGCTCAGCGGTAAAGCATCTTCTTTGCATGCAGAAGGTCCCAGGTTCAGTCCTCAGTTTCTCCAGTTTAAAAGACCGAGGTAGTCGGTGATGTGTAAGACCTCTGCTTCAGTCCCTGGCAGGCCCATAGCTACAGTGGGGCATTTCGGGGCCCAGCCCCCCGTCTTTCCACCAGGGTCCCCCCCAACGTACCACCCTGGCCAGGCCCCCTGACTTATTTTTCGCACCTGCCTCGCACCACCCTTCCCCCCCCCCCCCCCCCCCCCCCCCCGCCCTTTTGTGGCTCATCTTGCCTGTCTCTTTTGCTTGCCTCTTGTCGTCCGGCAAAGCTGGCAAAGCAAGTTAATTACCTTAAATTAAATTGGCCAGTCCCCACCCCCGAGAAATTTAAATGCCCCCAACTTAATAATTCCTGGCTATGGGCCTGGTCCCTGCAGAGCTGCTGCCCGTCATGAGTAAAGTGAACCAAAATACTGCAAAGTGTATATATATATATATATATCTATTCAAAATTCTTGTAAGCATCAATATACAAAAATACAAAATAACCACTCGTCAAGTTTTCATGTTGTTACAGGTGATGGATGAAATTCTCTGGAGTGTCATTCGTTTCGTGAGAACCTCTTCTTACATCGACATGCGTTTAGTTGTCTTCATCAGTTCATAGACATTCCATACAGGATTCAGCCCGTTGGTAGTATTATGCTCTGAAGAGTGGAGAATGAACACTATTTCCTTCTGTAAATTTTGTTGAATCCTGTATGCAATGTCTATGAACTGATGAAGACAACTAAACGCATGTTGCTCTGCTCCATATGTTTATCCAATTCCCCCTTGAAGCCGTCCATGCTTGTAGCCACCGCCACCTCCTGTGGCAGTGAATTCCATGTGTTAATCACTCTTTGGGTGAAGACGTACTTCTTTTTATCTGTTCTAACCGGACTGCTCAGCAATTTCATGGAGTGCCCACGAGTTCTTGTATTGTGAGAAAGGGAGAAAAGTTCTTCTTTCTCCACCTCCTCTATCCCATGCATAATCTTATAAACCTCGATCATGTCACCCCTCATTGCCTGACACTCAGACTAGCGAGCCGTTGGCATGAGCTGTGTGGTGAGGGGAAGGGGTGGAGCAGGGGGCGGAACACTCCCAACCATCCTACAGGCGATTGCCTCCTGCTTTGTCCCTGGTTGTCACCATCAGCTGTGGTGAGAGGCCATCAACCAGGTGGGAAGTCCCAAGGAAGGCAGCTCAGGGGTGTGGGCAACCAGGGCAGATATGTCTGAGGCAGCTGCTCCGGTTGCCCCGTAGCTGAGAACACCCCTATTCTTGCTGGGAGGAAAAGGTGAAGCCTTCCAGTAGTCCTCCTTCCTCTGGCTGCTCACTGGGCCAGAACATCCTTCCGCTTTTTTAGCTGACCATTCCGGCAGCCTGGAAGGAGGCAGACGTCAATAGGAAATTTTCCCAACATCAGATTAGAGTCTCAGGGGCTGTCATCTCAGAGATTTAGGCTGCACTCCTGTGGATACCTGGAAGCAAGTCCTGTTGAACTATGTGGGGTTTACTTCTGAGTAGACCTACTCAGAATTATTCTCTAACGTTACCATCCTAAGCAGAGTCAGAATTTGACCCTTCTAAGTCCATTGAAGTTGATAGGTTTAGAAGGGTGCTATTCGGTTTAGGATGGCAGTGTTAGTCTTCCAAGGCAGTCGGAGATTTTTAACACTTTTTCCGGGGGGGGGGGGGGAATATTTTTTGGTAGTCTTCTCCAATTTTCATGAAATATGTCATCTTTGCAGATATCATGGCTGTAAATTCCTCTTTCTACAAGTAACCTCAGTTCTTGCAAAGGTATTAGTATAGTGGTGCATCATGTCTATCTGTTGAAAACAGTAGGTATTTACAATACAGTACAGTAAGTAGGTCACAAAGGATATTATATCCTTTCATGTGGCCAATTGACCCTTTCCCAATACTACTTAATATTTTTTTCATGTCTACTACTGATGGTATCCATTGCACTGCATGGGACCATGTGGTAATATCTGTGTGTAAATGTGCTTCCATATGTGGCAGAATGCCTGCATCGAAGGCAATAAAAACTTCAGAGGGGCTCAATATCTGAAATGTTTGCAAAGATGTTTGGGATTGTTTACCAGTATCTCATCAGAACTGAATTTCTATCAAATGTTTGCAAGGATGTTTGGGATTGTTTGCCAGTATCTCATCAGAACTGGATTACTATCAAGTGATGAGGACTTGTGCTTGGAATTGTTTGTATACTGCGGTGTTTATGCTGTTTTATGTTGCTGTAAGTTAACTTTATTGGATGGTGGTTTTACCAGCTGTGCAAGTGATACTTGTATGTGTGTGCGTGTGTGTTCTGTGTGTGTTCTGCGGTGGTTTTGTTTTTGCATTTTTGTTTTTCTTGGGTTTTTTATGATGTTTATGTTAATTTGTTGCTTAACTTTTAAACTTGGTTTTTCCTTTGTATAGTTACTTGCTTTGGTCAGGTCTCTAGAAATACAGCAGTATAGATCCAAATAAATAACAGATGTCCCAAGCCAAGTGAATGCATTACTAGGATATACTGCTATATTATTTGTTGGGATTATAAATTCACTGCAAGAATGGAACCTTTTCAATGTTCAGAGAGATTCACTGAGTTTTCCCAGTGTGTGTGTGTTTTTTTTTAATTGAAGACTGCTTCAGAAGCATCAGAAAGATACAGGGTCTTCGAGGGAAGGACTCATGCCCAGGATGGAATTTACCATGCCCAAAATGGAATAGTCTTTCAAATGAGAATTCCAAAATGCTGATTTTACTTTAAGAGTCCACCTCCACCAAAACTCCTTTAGGTGTCCACAATATGAATAGCAACATTAACAAAGCTATAAATATATCTTATAAGTATTTTTTTTCCAATCAGACTGGCTGCCTTCCATGGAGCCTGCTTACCAGAAATCTCTCTTTAATTGTTATTGCTGTTACAATGATGTATTAGCACATCTCACTTGACAAATACACTTTGGTCCCGTCCACACGGAGGATTTGCTGTGCTACAGGCACGAATGTCAGGCGGATTTTCAGTGCGCGATCACACCGCAACATATGGGAAGTGTAGCGCACCCGTAGCCAACCTGTGGCACCCCGCCGAAGATGCACAGTAAAAAAGTACCTCGGAAAGTGACTAGTATCCAGAAAACGCGGGGCAGGGGCAGGCGTCTGATCGTGGGAGCGCTAGTATCCCGTGGCATCCGGCGCCCGTCACGTCCTGTCGCAAACCGGATGTTTTTCGTAAGCGCATGCGCACAAACATGTAACTGAAAGCAGTGCTGCTCTGTGGAACTGCACATGTGCACAAACACGAAACGCTTGCCGCGCTGCTTCTTTGCCACGCTCCAGCTTTGCCGTGTGATCGCCAGCTAACAGCCTAAGTGCGAAGACTCGGGGGACCCTGTGATCGGGCTACCATGCTTTATTTTGCTCCGGGGCAAACAGCCACGTGCCTCCCACCCCCCGCGTTAGCTGGCCCGTGTGACCAGGGCCTTTGTATTTTAGAAGCAAAAGAATGCAAACTCTGGTCTTTGTAAAGAATGACTTGAACCTGCAAAGAAGATTGAAAGCAGATTTTATGAGTTTGGGGCTGGAGTTGTGTTTTGAATGCGTTCAGGAAAAGGTCTGAAGACCACCTGTTCCCTACCACTGTCCACAAGCAGAATTCCGCAGACTCCAAGACGTTTTTCAGTGCAGAGCCATTGCCCTTGTCATTTGCACGATTATTCCACAGGGGAGAAAAAGGAGCAGAGGCACCTGCCTATTTTACTTATTTTGCACCGCTGGTGCAGCATTTCTTTGTCCCTACCCTTTGCAAGACCCTTCATCTGAGAAACCCTTATGATGTTAGACTTTGATACAATCTTATGCAGGTTTACTTAGAACTAAGCCCCACTGTGTCCTGTGGGAATGACACACAGGCAAACGTACACAGGGTTGTACCCTTAGAGAACTCGTAGACACAAACATTTGCCGTCAAGTCCCAGACCATTTATGGTGACCCTGTAGTGCTTTCAAGACTCTTGAGAGTCCCTTGGACTGCAAGAAGATCAAATCAGTCAATCCTAAAAGAAATCAATCCTGACTGTTCCCTGGAAGGCCAGATAATGAAACTGAAGCTCAAATACTTGGGCCACCAAATGAGAAGGGAGCACTCACTGGAGAAGACCCTGATGCTGGGAAAGACTGAAGGTCAAAGAAGACGGGGACGGCAAAGGATGAGATGGTTAGACAGTGTCAGAGATGCAACGAACATGAAATTGAGCCAACTTCAGAGGACGGTGGAAAACAGGAGGGCCTGGCGAGATCTTGTCCATGGGGTCGCGAAGAGTCGGACTCGACTGTGCGACTGAACAACAACAACAACAACAAAAGTGCTTTCAATGCAAGAGACATTCAGGGGTAGTTTGCCTTTGCCTCTGACCTCCTTGGTGGTCTCCCATCCAGATACCAGCCAGGGCAGATCCTGGTTAGTTTCCAAGATTTGATATTGGGCTAGCCTGGCCTATCCAGAACACGGCATAAAACATACACAGACTTGCAGATAGCTACGTGATGACGATTCTAAATTGCCCATAGGTGACGAATAGCGCCATCTGAAACACAGTGACAGCTTTCTAAATCCACTGAATTCAATGGGCCTGGAAGGGGGCGACTCAGTGTTCCCTCTAAGCTGAGTGAGTGTGAGCTAGCTCACAGGTTTTTTTAGCCTCCGGCTCACACATTTTTGTCTTAGCTCAGGAAGGATGGCTCCAGAGCAAACTTGGCTGGGAGGGTGGGATAAAAATGTAATAAATAAAATAAAAAATAAATTATGCCGGTTAGTTAGTCAGAATCTCATTTGCTATTAGAATTATCCTGAGCGGCCACTCCACTGACTAAGAACAGCCATGGAAATCAAGGAAAGATCTCTCAATCCTTCTTCTGCCTGGACCAGGCAAGGGGCAGCCTCTTCTCCCCTCCTGGTGCTGCTGTTCAATCCGCTCCTTTTGATTCCAGGTTTTCCACCACATTTCCCCAGAATCCAAAAGATGGTTTCCTGGCAACTGCCCAGAGGATCAAGTGTATAATGCGGACGTCAACATAGTTTATGGCTAGAACCATAACAGCCTGGAGTATTCTATGCCACTAAGTTAAAACCTAGATACACTCTCTACATCTTTACAAAACAAGTCTCTACGTTTTTCTAGCTTATTTACTGACGAATTCATGTGTTAATTAGTAGGAGTGTATCCATGGCTAAAAGCTCTCTTCCAGTTATCAAAACCTTCTCTGCTTACAGTGCAATCCTAAAGTGAGTGGCAATACTCCCACTAAGCTGTGGAGTCTTGTGAGCAGAAATTCTACTTTGTGAGCTACTGGCATTAATGTTTTGAGCAAGCATTTTTAAAAGAGTTTTGTCGAAGAGGTTCTGGAACTCTGTTCTGGCACGTCCCCCCAGGAAAAAAGCCCTGGGTAACAGTGTTGGGGATTTAAGTAAAAGTGATGTTCTGTTTATCTGCCTGGAATGGCCACTGCCATGCCAGCTCCCGAGGCCAGCAAAGAATGTAATAATCCTTTGTTGAAATGAGGGGCTCATGTACCCATATCGACATGAGGCTGGCTAGAAGCAAAGGTGAAGCATCTGTGCCTATGAGTCAAGGGCATTGCCTGCCAAGTCCTAACCTAGTGGGATGGTGTGGAACCAAAATCTGGATCTAAGTGTTGGGTAAAATCCAAGAGTAGGTTCAAAAACGTGGAAGACTATGCAGAGAAGAGATCCAAAAAACCCAGTTATGGAAGATGGAACCCTGATGAGATTAGAAGCAATATGATAACGGCAGCTGTTCTGATGTATAGGCAAAAGCCCAACTTTTTCCTCCCTCCCTCTCTCTCTCCCTCCCCCTCTCTCTCTCTCTCTCTCTCTCTCTCTCTCTCTCTCTCTCTCTCTCTCTCTCTTAGCTCCTATGTTTTTCATAGTACACTATTAGTTAGATGCATGGCTGTTGGGAGTGCATGTTGTAGGTAGGACTGCCAGACAGGAGGGTTGGGGGGGGGGTGCAGTGTCACAAGAGTTTTCCCCCCCAAAAAATGCAACTTTGTGTACTTCCTGGAAATTCTTACCAGAAGAAAGAAATGATAGCTCTAGAAATCACTGCAAACTCTATGGTAAAACCATAGAGATTTTAACAATTCCTAGAGCTACCCTGGAAGTGACAAGGAGTATCTGTACGAATCTGGCAATTCCTAGAGCCATCCTTTGTCACTTCTGGTAAGAACTTCTGTAAGTACTCAAGGCTGAATTTTATTTTAATTTTTCTCCTGCTGCTGTTCCAAGCAGTGACAGGCAACAGGATCTAGGGGCAGGGAATCCCCAGCCCCATAGCCAGGAATTTTTCCGGCAGGGGGATTTGAGGGGCGTCATGTCCCCCTGATGTGGTGATATCACTAGTGATGTCACCACGACTAACTCTTCTTCGAGGAGAGCCAACGATGAGTCAGCCAGGTGGCATGGCAGGCAGCAGGGTTTGTTCTCCAAGCAGGCAGTAAGGTGCCAGGGTGGGCTATTCTCTCATTGCCCGCCCCAGCGCCTCACCACGTCTGCACCTGTGATAACAGCTGTAACTTTTCCTAGTATACATCGATAGGCTTACCCTGCAGTAAAGGCACATACCCACCCACTATGTGAGTACAAAGGCTTCGGTCACATACACCAAATAATCTACTTTCAATCCACTTTCAATGCACTTTCCAACTGAATCTCGCCAGTTCACACAGTAAAATCCAATTGGAAGGTGCACTGAAAGTGGATTATTTAGTGTGTGTGACCGCAGCCAAAGTCATGCACTAGTACAGTGGTGGCGAACCTTTTAGAGACTGAGTGCCCAAACTGCGACCCAAAACCCACTTATTTATCGCAAAGTGCCAACATGGCAATTTAACCTGAATACTGTGCTTTTACTTTAGAAAAAACAACCCATACATTAATTTAAGATGATCCAAACAAAGTAAGGAAAGCAATCCCAAATGCTTTCATTTACTTAAAATTATTTGGCAGAGAATTCGACACTTTAATGATGGTCTGGGCCTGGCTGGGGCGATGGCACGCGTACCCACAGAGAAGGCTCTGAGAGCCACCTCTGGCCCCCGTGCCATAGGTTTGCCACCACTGCTCTAAGCTGTGGAGTCTTGTGAGCAAAGATTCTACTTTGTGAGGTCCTGGCATTAAAGTTGTGAGTGAGCGATTTGGCTGCTGCATAAATTAGTTTGCTCTGGAGCCATCCTTCCTGAGCTAAGACAAAAATGTGTGAGCTGGAGGCTAAAAAACTGAGCTAGCTCACACTAACTT
>NW_015171617.1:103737-124609 GCF_001447785.1 Gekko japonicus
TCGCTCTGGCAACGGGGCTGTTTGGAGTCTCGTTGCCAGAGCGACGCGTTGCGTCACATCCTGGCGACGGCGGTGCAACACGTATCGCCGTCCCCACGGCAGGGATCCTGTGAAGACATGAGGATCCCCCGCCGCCACTTGGTAAGCCTACTGAGGCCTGCAGGAGCACAGCACTGAACTTTCTCGCGTCTCCTCAGTGTGTGAGGGCTTCGGATCTGTAAAAGAGACGTGTGTAAATGTCCAGCCATACGTCTGTGGTAGAACATGAGTCTTAAGGTCTCAGATTCAACTCCCAGCGTCTTCAGAGAGTTGCTGAGTGCCTCTGGCAGCCCCTCCAGACAACACCAGGCTGGATTGACTGATGGTCTGATACAAACAGCAGGACGGGAAGCGTAAAGTGTTAACTGGAAGGGATCCAAAGCGAAAATAGAAGCTGAAGCTTAATTTGGGTAATGCTGCTATGACTGTTATAAATTCACCCTCAACTAGAACTTCTCGTTCTTTTGAGTTGCGTTGGCCAGGACGTTCGAATGAATGAAGATGGGAAACGGACTCGGGGCCTGTTTACATCCATTATCTGAGCGGACTCATCCTTTTTTTGTGCTTCAGTCATTCTTTTGCAGTTCACTGACTTCTTTGATACAATTGCAGCTAATGCTCTTTTTTAAAGCATGAAGCCACATGACGGGCTAAATAAAACACAACTGCAGAAGCACCAGAAGCGGCGGCAGATCCGCCCCAGCATCACTGTCACGCCGCTGCAAAACAGCAACATGTTTTTTGGGCTATTTAATATTCCTGTGCAACATTGTCTTGTACTATGGAGCAAGCCATAAACTATGTTTTTAAAAATGCAGGATTTTGTTTTTTTGTTTTTCAAAACTACTAAAATCTGGTACATCCAGCATGAAAGCCTGCAGAGTGACATTTCATGGATCCATTTCAAGTTATGTGGTGGTGATGGGAAATGCCAGCAGCTGACCCCGTAGGGTCTTCAAGGCAAGAGGCATTCAGCAGGTGGCTTGCCATTGCCTGCTTCTGCATAGTGACCCTGATGTTCCTTGGTGGTCTCCCACCCAAATATTATCCAGGACCAGGGCTGACCCTGCTTAGCATCCAAGATCTAATGAAATCAGGCTAGCATGGGCCAAATTATGTTGTTGTTATTGTTCAGTCGCACAGTTGAGTCCGACTCTTCGCGACCCCATGGACCAGATCACGCCAGGCCCTCCTGTCTTCCGCCGTCCTCTGAAGTTTGCTCAATTTCATGTTCGTTGCATCTATGACACTGTCTAACCATCTCATCCTTTGCCGTCCCCGTCTTCTTTGACCTTCAATCTTTCCCAGCATCAGGGTCTTCTCCAGTGAGGGCTCCCTTCTCATTGGGTGGCCAAAGTATTTGAGCTTCAGTTTCATTATCTGGCCTTCCAGGGAACAGTCAGGGTTGATTTCTTTTAGGATTGACTGATTTGATCTCCTTGCAGTCCAAGGGACTCTCAAGAGTCTTCTCCAGCACCATAGTTCAAAAGAATCTATTCTTCGGTGCTCGGCCTTCCTTATAGTCCAACTCTGGCAGCCATACATGACTACTGGGAATACCATTGCTTTGACCATGCGGACATGGACAGTAAATATCATTAGCAACCAAATAAATATCATAGGACAAATAAATATCGTTATCAATATCTGTTTTTACCCCTTTTGTTTTTATTTTTGGCAGTCTCATTTAATGTGTGTGTGATCTTCGTCTTGCGGCTCTCAGACATTTGATGTTTATTCCATGTGGCTCTTACATTAAGCAAGTTTGGCCACCCCTGGTTTAGGCTAAACTGGACAGGACTTAGAGAGATCTCCAACAGGTAGCCCGTGAGCTACCAGTAGCTCACCATTTCCTGCAAAGTAACCCTTCAGTCCCTTAGAAGTCCCAGGAAAAGATCACAAAAGGAGGTCAGGAAGATTCCCAGAGTCCTGTTCTTCTGTAGAATGGGCAAAGCAATAATATTCAGGAGGGCATTTTAATAATAAAAAAAAAGATTAGAATCGTAGCCAAATGGAACAGTCCACAAGGCTGCCTTTATAATGTAATCGGACCATAATCTACTGCAATGGCTATTCTAGGTATTGGTCTGCTTTTACTCCATTGTCCATGTACTCCATATACCTTTGTATATTCTTTATAACATGCTTTGTCTTTGGCAGTTGGTTGTTCATATTGGCTTTTAATTCTGTACCATTGCATGGTTTGTTGGATGTCTCATGCCGTACGAGTACACCGTTTTTCTGTGGCAACCCACCTTGAGTCTCATCAAGAAAGGTGAGTTATAAATAAAGTGAACAAACAATAAATTGGATTCCCCCTCCCCCATGGCGTTTGGCTTATAGCTTCATTTCTGGCGTTCTTCCTGGATTATGTTCTGTTTCTAAAACAGAAGAAAACATGGTAGCATGCCAGAGTGGGGAAGTAGTTTGGGATTTTTCTTTTGTTACTTTGAAGGAGCGCTCATTAAAGAAAAGGTTGGTGACCCCTGGATTAGACGTTAGGAGAAAACTTCCTAAAATACCTGTAGATAATGGAATTTGCAATTTCGGAGCGGTGGTGGAATCCTGTTCCTTGGAGGCTTTCCATAAAAGACGGATAGCCGTGGAAAGATATTATGAATGGAGCCGCGTTCAGGTATCTCTCAGTCCTTCCAGATTCAATACAGACAAAGTGAAATTATGTGTTTAATTGCTTAGGCAGCAGTATGTTGTACTTTTGGGTCCATGAAACACATTGTGGCTTGTGAAGAAACAACAAACTAGTTTTACAGACGCTCAGTATGAGTTGATATCCAAAGGAGTACTGTATTCATTGTCTTCAGTTTCCAGAAACCCTTTATTTCCCAAGCGGGGTCATGTCTATTTTTTTTTCATTCCTACCACCACCACCACGACGGTGGAAAAATATTATGAATGTAGCAGCGTTCAAGTATCTCTCAGTTCTTCCAGATTCAATACAGACAAAGTGAAATTATGTGTTTAATTGCTTAGGCAGCAGTATGTTGTACTTTTGGGTCCATGAAACACATTGTGGCTTTTGAAGAAACAAAAAACTAGTTTTACAGACGCTCAGTATGAGTTGATATCCAAAGGAGTACTGTATTCATTGTCTTCAGTTTCCAGAAACCCTTTATTTCCCAAGCGGGGTCATGTCTATTTTTTTTTCATTCCTACCACCACCACCACGACGTTATCTCTGAGAGGTATGGCAAATGTTGGGAGGGCTGCGGGTGGAGATATGGGAGGATATGATGCAATGCTGGCTGCAGTATCATGTGACTTCTAGCGAAACACAGAAGTGACATAGGTAGCTCTAGGACTTCCCAGAAACTCTGTGATTTTAACATGTCACCTCCTCCTTTCCTTTAAAAAAAACTGGAAGTGATGTGATGCTGCACGGTGTGTGTGTGTGTGTGGGGAGGTATTTTTCTCTCACCACTGCTCAGAGCGGTGGAGGGCAACAGGACTGGGGGGATCCTCCCCAATCGTAGGCTTGACAGCCTTCATTACAACTGATGTTTTATAGGGCAGTTCTACACAGAGCCACACCCTTCTAATCCCACCAAAGTCACCACAATTTAAGAAGGATTTAAGAAGGATTTAAGAAGGATATAGGCAAGCTGGAACGTGTCCAGAGGAGGGCAACGCAGATGGTGAGGGGTCTGGAGCCAAGTCCTATGAGGAAAGGTTGAAGGGGCTGGGCATGTTTAGTCTGGAGAGGAGACGACTGAGAGGTGATATGACAACCATCTTCTAGTACGTGAAGGGCTGTCATATAGAGGATGGTACGGAGTTGTTTTCTGTTGCCCCAGAAGGTCAGACTAGAATAAATGGGTTGAACTTATATCAAAAGAGTTTTTCGGCTAAACATTAGAAAGAACTTCTGTCAGAGCAGTTCCTCAGTGGAACAGGCTTCCTCGGGAGGTGGTGGGCTCTCTCCTTCTTGGGAGGTTTTCAGACAGAGGCTAGAGGGCCATCTGACAGCAATGCTGATTCTGTGAATTTAGGTGGATCACAAGAAGGGGGGGCAGGAAGGGTTGCCAGTTTGGCTGGGGATTCTGGAAGTTTTTTGCCATCTTCTAAGCATGAAACAGGGGTCACTGGCAGTGTTCCCTCTAAGCTGAGTTAGTGTGAGCTAGCTCACAGTTTTTTGGCCTCCAGCTCACATATTTTTGTCTTAGCTCAGAAAGGATGGCTCCAGAGCAGAACCAGGGCACTCCTCCTCCCTCGCCGGCATGTGGACCCTCCTTATATGGGCTTCCTGAAACCCTTTCCCCCTTCATCCCCCTGCCCCCAAGGCGCTCTGCCCATACAAGGGCTCTTAGTGTGAGTGACAGTTCGGGTGACCTACTAGGCTGGTCTCTGGTCTCTATCTTGATTGGCTGCTTGTTAGACCATGACAAGGGCTTTTCCCTCACCTGGCTGTGGTGTCTGACTAGAGGCGATGGTGTTATTGGCCAGCACAAGGCCTCATGTTAGCCACAGGTGCTGCTGCAGTAGGGATGCTAGCTCCGAGTTGGGAAATATACCTAGAGATTTTGGTGGAGGAGCCTTAGGAGGGCAGGGGTTGGAGCTAGTTTGGTATAGTGGTTAAAAGCAGCGGACTCTAATCTGGAAAACCAGGTCTGATTCCTCACTCCTCCACATGGAGCCAGCTTGGTGACCTTGTGTCAGTCACAGTTCTCTCAGAGCTGTTCTCTCAGGAGCAGTTCTCAAAAGAGCTCTCTCAGCCCCACCTACCTCACAGGGTGTCTGTTGTGGGGAGAGGAAGGGAAGGTGATTGTAAGCCGCTCCAAGACTCCTTCGGGTAGTGAAGAGCAGGGTATAAAGCCAACTCTCCTCCTCATCCTCCTCCCCCCAAAGTGGCTGTTTTCTTCAGGTCTCTGTTACCTCGAGATCTGTTGCAATCTCTGGAGGTTTCCAGCCACTACCTGGAGGTTGGCAACCCTATGCTGCAACCATAGCTTGTCCCTTGCTGACCTGCCAGGCGGTCAGTAAGTCCAGGGAGCAACGCACTGCTGGACACACTGTTAGGTTTTGTTTTAAAGAGGAATCATGTCTGGTCTGTTGTAATTTATTCTGTCTCTCTGTTATAGAAGGTGTAATCGTAATTTCTCAAACACTGGATCAGAAGTACATGTTTTTAGTAAGGAGATAGTTCATAACTGATTAATTAAATATGACATGCACAGTTGTTAGTGAACAGTTGTTGTGATGTGATGGTGAGGAAAGAATTATGTATTGGGCAGAACAGGGTCGCTGTTACATGTTCTACAGACGAGGCTTATCTTTATGTTGTCTACAAGCGTGTGACCTTTATCATATATTTGGGGTCATATATTATTGGTAGCAATACTATAGTTCTGAAAAGCAGTGATAAAACGTTGAGGTTTTTTGCTTAAAGCTGACCTGCCTTTAGCCACTTCATTGATGAAGCTTCATCCATATTTCCTCTGTTAATGCTTAGGGCTTTTAATTTCCATGTTGCGATTCTAATTTTTACGACTGAGGCTAGCTGGAATGGTTAGTCTCATGCATCTTTGACCACTACTGGAGAACCAGGTGATCAGGTGTCCTGAAGAAATTTCTATATCTGATTCTCGAAAAATGCATGTAGGTATAATCAGTCCTCTACGTCAGTGCTTAGTTTAAACTGTGGAAGTTCGTGAAGTAAGAATCCTCCATGCTTACATTTCTGAGAAATAGAGGTGCTCTCTCTTTAATGTACTTTCATGGCGTTTTAGTCCAGTGGCACCGTTAAGACCAACAAAGTTTTATTCAAGGTATAAGCTTTCATGTACACGAAATAGAGGTGCTCTCTCTTTAATGTACTTTCATGGCGTTTTAGTCCAGTGGCACCGTTAAGACCAACAAAGTTTTATTCAAGGTATAAGCTTTCATGTACACGAAATAGAGGTGCTCTCTCTTTAATGTACTTTCATGGCGTTTTAGTCCAGTGGCACCGTTAAGACCAACAAAGTTTTATTCAAGGTATAAGCTTTCATGTACACGAAATAGAGGTGCTCTCTCTTTAATGTACTTTCATGGCGTTTTAGTCCAGTGGCACCGTTAAGACCAACAAAGTTTTATTCAAGGTATAAGCTTTCATGTACACGAAATAGAGGTGCTCTCTCTTTAATGTACTTTCATGGCGTTTTAGTCCAGTGGCACCGTTAAGACCAACAAAGTTTTATTCAAGGTATAAGCTTTCATGTACACGAAATAGAGGTGCTCTCTCTTTAATGTACTTTCATGGCGTTTTAGTCCAGTGGCACCGTTAAGACCAACAAAGTTTTATTCAAGGTATAAGCTTTCATGTACACGAAATAGAGGTGCTCTCTCTTTAATGTACTTTCATGGCGTTTTAGTCCAGTGGCACCGTTAAGACCAACAAAGTTTTATTCAAGGTATAAGCTTTCATGTACACGAAATAGAGGTGCTCTCTCTTTAATGTACTTTCATGGCGTTTTAGTCCAGTGGCACCGTTAAGACCAACAAAGTTTTATTCAAGGTATAAGCTTTCATGTACACGAAATAGAGGTGCTCTCTCTTTAATGTACTTTCATGGCGTTTTAGTCCAGTGGCACCGTTAAGACCAACAAAGTTTTATTCAAGGTATAAGCTTTCATGTACACGAAATAGAGGTGCTCTCTCTTTAATGTACTTTCATGGCGTTTTAGTCCAGTGGCACCGTTAAGACCAACAAAGTTTTATTCAAGGTATAAGCTTTCATGTACACGAAATAGAGGTGCTCTCTCTTTAATGTACTTTCATGGCGTTTTAGTCCAGTGGCACCGTTAAGACCAACAAAGTTTTATTCAAGGTATAAGCTTTCATGTACACGAAATAGAGGTGCTCTCTCTTTAATGTACTTTCATGGCGTTTTAGTCCAGTGGCACCGTTAAGACCAACAAAGTTTTATTCAAGGTATAAGCTTTCATGTACACGAAATAGAGGTGCTCTCTCTTTAATGTACTTTCATGGCGTTTTAGTCCAGTGGCACCGTTAAGACCAACAAAGTTTTATTCAAGGTATAAGCTTTCATGTACACGAAATAGAGGTGCTCTCTCTTTAATGTACTTTCATGGCGTTTTAGTCCAGTGGCACCGTTAAGACCAACAAAGTTTTATTCAAGGTATAAGCTTTCATGTACACGAAATAGAGGTGCTCTCTCTTTAATGTACTTTCATGGCGTTTTAGTCCAGTGGCACCGTTAAGACCAACAAAGTTTTATTCAAGGTATAAGCTTTCATGTACACGAAATAGAGGTGCTCTCTCTTTAATGTACTTTCATGGCGTTTTAGTCCAGTGGCACCGTTAAGACCAACAAAGTTTTATTCAAGGTATAAGCTTTCATGTACACGAAATAGAGGTGCTCTCTCTTTAATGTACTTTCATGGCGTTTTAGTCCAGTGGCACCGTTAAGACCAACAAAGTTTTATTCAAGGTATAAGCTTTCATGTACACGAAATAGAGGTGCTCTCTCTTTAATGTACTTTCATGGCGTTTTAGTCCAGTGGCACCGTTAAGACCAACAAAGTTTTATTCAAGGTATAAGCTTTCATGTACACGAAATAGAGGTGCTCTCTCTTTAATGTACTTTCATGGCGTTTTAGTCCAGTGGCACCGTTAAGACCAACAAAGTTTTATTCAAGGTATAAGCTTTCATGTACACGAAATAGAGGTGCTCTCTCTTTAATGTACTTTCATGGCGTTTTAGTCCAGTGGCACCGTTAAGACCAACAAAGTTTTATTCAAGGTATAAGCTTTCATGTACACGAAATAGAGGTGCTCTCTCTTTAATGTACTTTCATGGCGTTTTAGTCCAGTGGCACCGTTAAGACCAACAAAGTTTTATTCAAGGTATAAGCTTTCATGTACACGAAATAGAGGTGCTCTCTCTTTAATGTACTTTCATGGCGTTTTAGTCCAGTGGCACCGTTAAGACCAACAAAGTTTTATTCAAGGTATTCTCATGATGTATGTGACATCAAGAAAGACAGACTTGGATCCTGATGGGGGAAAGGATTTTTTTTAATGCATTATTTATTGAATTTTGCAACAAACATAAAACATGAACATTAAACAAACATTCTACAAACATACAACATAAACATGGATTCCATAAATCAATGCTCCTTTGCTGTGAACCATAATCCCTACATTCAACTCTTCCAGCTTATCCATAAATCTAAACATTCTTCTCTAACCAACTATAAAACTTTCTCCAAGTATTATCATAAACGTCATCTTCCTTCCCATGAAGCTTCATTGTCAAATTATCCAATTCTGCTATTTCAGTTATTTTAACTACAAATTCCTTTTTAGACGGTATAACTTCCTGTTTCTAGTACTTTGCAAATTCCTTTTTAGACGGTATAACTTCCTGTTTCTAGTACTTTGCAAACAACATCCTGGCTGCCGTTAACAAATGAATAATCAAATGTATATCTACCTTCTCTAGATTGTTAGGCATTATATTTAACAGAAATACCTCTGGATCAAGCGGAATGTACACCTTCGCTGTCTGGGCAATAATGCCATGGATTTCTTTCCAAAATCTTTGTGTTATCTTACACGACCACCAAGCGTGAAAGTACGTTCCCTTTTCTGTTTTGCACTTCCAACACTTTTATGAGCAGTTAGGATAACATCGAGCTAATACCTCAGGATTTTCAACTACATGATGTACGATGTGACCTGAATTAAGACATACGGTTTTACTAAAGATTTTTCTTTAAGTCATCCTATAAGTGCAACTTAAGTTCTAGGCTGGATGATACGGGCGGAGGGGTTCCTCCAAGTCCCCCGGCCCCCCATGCCATGGAGGGCCTTAGAGGGGGAAAACCAGCATTCCGAGCTGTGCCTGGAAACAGCTGGGCAGCCAGTGCAGGTCTTTCAAATCAGGACGGATACAGTCCTTGTATCCAGCACCTACAAATAGCCTGGCTGCCCCATGTTGAAGCAACTGAAGCTTCTGGATAGTTTTCAGAGGAAACACCAAAGATGTGTCCCTTGTTTCAGTAGCAAAGCCAGGAATAAAGGATGGATAGGCTCCTGATATGTAGCACAGGGACTTTCAGCAGATGCAGGCTGTCCTTACTCCTACAGGCTGCACATGCCCAAATACCCTTGTATAGCCAACTGTCCAGGGAACAGGAACCCTACCTTCCTTTCCCAAGGCCATGTGACACGTCCGGAGCATGCAATGAAGTAGAAACTCAGCATTCTCTTTGGGAAGAGTAGACAGTACTTCAGGTGCAATGTAGAGGTCAGAATCCACACCCTCACTGCCTCAGAAGTTGGGATGTTGCAGGCTGTATTCTGCCTAGCATTGCTGCAAATGTGTAAAAGGCACATGGTCGAAAGAACATAAGAAGAACATAAGAGAAGCCAATGTTGGATCAGGCCAAAGGCCCATCCAGTCCAACACTCTGTCACACAGTGGCCAAAAATACCAGGTGATCGCTGGGTGGACGATGAGCTGGGGACAACAGGCTGGCTGCTCACACCAGCGCCGGGCTTGAACTAACACAGTTCAGATGTTAAGACAATGGGATATGTAGCACAGGGACTTTCAGCAGGTGCAGGCTGTCCTTACTCCTACCCCACAGGCTGCACATGCCCAAATACCCTCACATAGCCAACTGTCCAGGGAACAGGAACCCAAAAGTTTGAGGCAGAGGGGAATCTGGTCTTAGACTTTGGAGTGTGCTTTTAAATAGGCTTTTCCCAGGTGAAAAATTAAGCTCTTTTTCTAAAGAGAAAGAGAGAGAGAGAGATTGCTAAATTGATGAATAATATACAGGGAAAGCTTTCTTATCCAAAATGCTCAGTAATCCAGAATCCCCAAGAAGGCAAGCTGTTTCCATCATCGGCCTCCATACTTCTGCAACAGGTGCGCCCATGCCCCGCTTGCGCCTCTCCGGCTGGCCAGCTTGATGCCTGTGCCTGTCGCTGGACTTCTGGCAACTGGCACTGCCAGCTGACATCATCCGCAGGCGCCTCCTCCTCCCTCCGCCGGCCATGGGATGTCTGCAACCGTCGGGCTCTTAGGCAGCTGACCCCCTTGTCTGCCTGCTACATTGGATGGTTTCTTGGCTAGGGGGAGAGGAGTGGTGCCACCACACACAGGGCTTGTCACTATGGGTGACCCCGCGTAGGCTTTTCCCTCCGTTGTTTTACGAAACCCACGCTGGAACAGAAAGCCCCCTCTGCACTGCATGCTGCTTTCACTTCCTTTGATCGACGGATTTTATGGTACCCTCCACACTCCATGCTGCTTTAGCTTTCATTGATTATCAGGTTTTATGGTGCCCTCCACACTCCATGCCGCTTTCGCTTTCTTTGCTCATTGGGTTTTATGGTACCTTCTGCATAGATTTATGGCCATTCAAGGGTGACTTTGCAGTCAGTACAGCATTGCCTTGGGGTATTTGAATGCGCTTTTGAGCTGTACTTTTCCCTCCCAGTTGAGAAAATGTGGAGCGAATGCTAGATACAGAATCACCCAGGCTTTGCATGTGCAAGATCCCAGCCTCAGTCCGCAGTCTCTCTAGTTAAAAGGATCACAGGAAGCAATCGTCTGTAAACTACAAGGCGGCTTCATGTGTTCACTAGTTCATACGATACTATGAGTGCTGATGCAGCCCAATTTGTTGCAGCCAGTTGCAGAAAGCTGGGGAAATTTTGCTCTCTGCTTCTGGCCCATCCTCTCTATCTCCCCACACACACACACCCGTCACCCTCCCCTCCACACACACACTGTTCCCCCTTCCAATGCCCATCTCCTCCCATTTGTTTGTTCATGTCTATTTTATCTGGGCTGAAATTCTTATGCAGTTCCGCAGGGCCTGCGAGACGGAGCTCTTCCGCCAGGCTTTCATGTAGGGGCTGCCGCTGCCACCACCACCAACGGTGGCAATACCATCGGGATTCGGGATCGCCCTGGGAAGCTCAGCCATACATTGTGCGGCATTAACAACGTGGGATTGGAACGATCTGCTGGACAGGGGTACCCCAACGGGGCTGACTGAAAGATGCTACCATAACACTCAAGACCATCTTGTCTATTGAAAGCACTTTATTATTGTTATTACTGTTATTATTGTTATTGTTATAATTTTACTGTTTTACTGGGTTTTATGTAGGGGCTCTTGCCCCCTTGTAAGCCACCCTGAGCCCGCTTGCGGGGAGGGTGGGATAAAAATACCTAAATAAATAAATAAATAAACAAATAAATATTTCTTAGCTGTGTGGTTGCTGAGGCAGGATCCTGGCTTGCACCATACACAGATTGGAAGGCTGCACCAAGTATTGTATTGAGCTATCGGCAGCCACCAGTGGGGCTTGGGGGAGGCTGTTGGACAGATGTCTGCTGAGAAATGTGGGCCTCCGGTGGAATGCAAGTCCCCCGGCCGCCCTGGGATCCAAATGCTAATCGCTGACGTGTGTGGAGTTTGACACCCCTGTATTCAATTAACCTTTCAGGTTCTTAATTCTTTTTTTTGGGGGGGGGAGGTTTAGTTTTTGTTCTTCTCCTTCTTTCTCTACTTCACCGATACGTACCAATGTCCATGAATAGGGTTGCCAAGGTAGGAACCTTTTTAATAGCGGGGGGAGTCCCGGACGTCCCCGGGAGCCTTCCTGGCACGCGTGCCAAGTGCGCGCACCACTATCACATCACCCAGAAGTGCCGCAATCGCGTTGTGCACATTGGAGGCGAGGCCACAATCATCCGAGGGAAAACCATAGAGTTTTCCCTCAGATGATAGAGCATCCCCCACAACGTGCCCAATTGTCAGCTAAGCTGCCATGGAGGTTGTATTCTAATTGCCTTTGCACCTCCAAGTGATATGTTCACGCTGGGCACGCCACACACTTTGGGGGTGGGGTCGGCGGGGAACGGGCCTCTCAGGCGGGGTTTTCCCCGGCCCCTGGGGGGACTCGACAACCCTATCCAGGAAAACATTATGAATCAAGTAGGCCACAAGGCTAGAACAAAAATCATGGTGAAAAAAGCTGAAGACTTCTGTTGAACTTTGTATTGTAGTGTAATTACTCAGAGAGATGATTTTGGCCAGAGAAATTGTAAAACTGATGCTGCTTGTGGTACTAGTAGCAGTTATTATTTTGGTGGTTTAAATATGACATTGAATGGCATTCTGCTTAAGCTATCGTTCAGCCACTTCCTTAAATCCCATCTTAGAAAATCCAAAACTTGTTGGCGTGTTTTGGGGTGTGTGTGTTGGTGTGTGTGTGGGAGAGCCTTTCAATATATTGCAAGGATGTGTCTATTGAGGTGGGGCAATCTTAGAGCTGCTTGTGTATGGCTGCTTCAGTGCAGACAGTTTGGTCTTTGGGGTAGTTAAGACTGTCGTTTCCATGTATTGTCCACACAGATGGTCATCCTAAAGTCATAGCTCTGACTTCATGGTTGTGTATCCAGGATACTCAGGGGTTAATAATGATTAACTCCGTAGCCCTTTCCTTTAAAAAAAAAAAAAAACCCAAAGGGTAGGAATTTTTGGCAAGGCCTCAGGTTGCTTCTCTTTGATAAGGATGTGCTGTGTGTGGTCATGGCCCACGGAGATAATGATTTCTTCTTTGTCCTCGCATGGTACATTCAGTTTTAACATAATAATGGTCCCTTGAAATCCTTTTGGTTCAACTGTCCTCTGGATGACTCCTGCAGCTTTTCAAGGAATGGCTGATTTCAAGAAGTGTTTTCCAAGAAGCGGATCTGTGTGCTTTTGAGTCAATGATTCCGATTACACTAGAGCCTTCAGGTTCCAAGGCCAACGTTTCCTTTAATCATTGAGATAGAGGGACTTAGGGTTAGGGTATCTCCTGTGTTGCCCTGCTGATCTGAACTAATTTTGTACCCAAGCAATGCCCCCTCTAAGCGGTGGAGTCTTGTGAGCAAAAGTTCTGCTTTGCGAGCGACTGCCGTTCAAGTTGTGAGCGAGCGATTTGGCTGCTGCATAAATTAGTTTGCTCTGGAGCCCTCCATCCTGAGCCGATTTCAAGAAGTGTTTTCCAAGAAGCGATCTGTGTGCTTTTGAGTCAATGATTTTGATTACACTAGAGCCTTCAGGTTCCTTAGGCCAGCGTTTCCTTTAATCTGTGAGATAGAGGGACTTAGGGTTAGGGTATCTTCTCTGCTGATCTGAACTAATTTTGTACCCGAGCAATGCTCCCTCTATGCGGTGGAGTCTTGTGAGCAAAAGTTCTGCTTTGCGAGCAACTGCCATTCAAGTTGTGAGCGAGCCATTTGGCTACTGCATAAATTAGTTTGCTCTGGAGCCCTCCTTCCTGAGCCCAGACAAAAATGTGTGAGCTGGAGGCTAAAAAAACCTCTGAGCTAGCTCACACTAACTCAGCTTAGAGGGAACACTGTGCTCAAGTACTCCAGCGACTCCCACCTTCCACTCACTCACTCTCTCTGCTGTCCAGCGGTTCTTTCAAAGAGTCTCACTGCAAAGCAGTGTCTCTGTGGCTGTCTGAAAAGTTTCCAGTGCATGACGAGATAGGCCTTCATTTTCGCAAAAAAAAATAAATAAAAAAATAACCAAAATCGTGGTTGCCCCATAAGTCATCGACTCCTGGACTCTTTCAGATAATCCTCGTCCATCCTGATTGGATATTGTCAACATTCGTGCAGGTTGCTTTCAGAAGGTGACAATAACCAGGAAACTGTTTGTCCCGGTTCTGCAATCGTTGAGGAAACACCATGAGTTTTTTCTTCTCTTTAGAAGGCAGCTCTCTCCAGCCTCAGCGGTACCCTGTCGAACCATCTCCTTCCACTCCAGTTGTTACTGCTAATCTGAGTAGGCCCTGATCTGGAATAACCTAGGCTACCCCGATCTTGTCAGACCTCCTGAAGCTAAGCAGGGGCGGCCCTAGTCAGGAGTCGGCCAGGGCTCTTTCTGTAGCAGGAACTCCTTTGCATATGAGGTGACACACCCCTAATGTAGCCAATCCTCCAAGAGCTTACGGAGCTCTTCTTACAGAGGCTACTGAAAGCTCTTGGAGGATTTGGCTACATTAGGGGTGTGTCGCCTAATATGCGAAGGAGTTCCTGCAGCAAAAAGAGCCCTAGGAATACCAGGGTCACTACACAGAAGCAGGCAATGGCAAACCTCCTCTGAACGTCTCTGGCTTTGAAAATCCTACAGGGTCACCATTTAACAATGTTCCCTCTAAGCTGAGTTAGTGTGAGCTAACTCACAGTTTTTTAGCCTCCAGCTCACACATTTTTGTCTTAGTTCAGGAAGGATGGCTCCAGAGCAAACTAATGTATGCAGTACCCAAATCGCTCGCTCACAACTTTAATGCCAGGAGCTCACAAAGTAGGATTTCTGCTCACAAGACTCCTCAGCTTAGAGGGAACATTGGTCACCAATCATAAGTCAGCTGCAACTTAACAGCCAAAAATAATAATAATAATCAAAATCTGAGTGTGTGTTTTTTTTACGGCTGTACGTGTGTGCCAGTGCTTAGATGACCATGTGCTTAGCAATACTTTAAGTGGCATACAGAAAAGGGAGGTTGCAAAGACTGAACTGATCAGCAATTCAGCCACTTCAGTTCTCTCACAGTGCCCTACCAGCGCCTGCTTTGGTCCATCTGCCCTGTGGGGTCATGGACAAAGCTCTCCTGCTATCTCTGCGGTAAATTCCAAAGCGTCTTCACCGTTCCCTAAGAAGGCCTGAACTACTTGAGACATTTGTCTGTGAGTCTGGGGAACAGAACAAACATCTTGTGTAGTTTCGGGCTAAAGTAGAAGAGAGCTGTTTGTTTAAGGGAGGGGAGTTATTGAGTATATGAACACATGAAGCTGCCTTCCAGTGAATCCAGCCATTGTTTACCAAGATCCGATGTGTCTGTTCTAACTGGCGGCAGCTCTCCAGGGTCTCAGGCTGAGATATTTCACATCAGGTACTGCCTGATCCAGGAGCTGCGGTAGCTCAAGTGGTTAAGATGCTGAACTGCAGGCTGTGGAAGGGCGGTAGTTCAGCAGTTCGAGACCCGAGTGTGCCGCATGATGGCGTGAGCTCCCGTCTCTAGTTCCAGCTCCTGCCAACCTAGCAGTTCGAAAGCAATAAATTGCAAGTAGATAAATAGGTACCACTTCGGTGGGAAGGTAACAGCGTCCCGTGCGCCTTGGTGTTTAGTCATGCTGGCCACATGACCACGGAAACGTCTTCAGACAGCGCTGGCTCTTCGGCTTGGAAACGGAGATGAGCACCGCAACCCTAGAGTCGGATTCGACTGGCTTTCGAGCAAGGGAAACCTTTACCTTTACCTTACTGCCTGATCCGTTATAAAATCAGACAGCCCGTGTTGTGTAGCGGTTAAGAGTGTCAGACGAGTATCTGGGAGACCCAGGTCCGAATGCCCGCGCTGCCATGGAAGCTGACTTGCTGGGTGACGGTGGGCCAGTCACATTCTCTCAGCCTCACCCACCTCACAGGGTTGTTGTGGGGATAGAATGGAGGAGAGGGAAATGATGTGTGTTGGTTTGGGCCCCCGCCAGGGAGAAAGGTGGGGTACAAATGAATTAAATGAATCGCCGGACGGAGACACCAGGGATTGTACCTGGGATCTCCTGCATGCCAGTCTCCTGCACACCAAGCACTGCTGCTGTTCCCCATCCAAAACAAAGGTAATGACAGATGGATGGGCAGGAATGACCAGACGTGGAGTTAAAACACCATGGCTGGCCACATCGAACAACCACAGCGCGGACCCAACGTGGCTTACGTTGTTCCTCTCAATTCCATTTTATCCTCACCACAGCCCTGTGAGGTAGGTTAGTCTGAGAGAGAGTGTGACTGGTCCAAGGTCACGCAGAAAGTGTCCATGGCAGAGTGGGGATTCGAACCTGGGTCTCTCAGACCACAGCATCACACACCGGTGCTCCGTGCGTGAGAATCCCTGAGTGAATGGCACTCCGTTAAGCCAGAACTCTCACAGCTTCCACCGATAAGATGTATGAGTTCCACACACCTGGAACTCACGTATCTGATCGTGACAGAGATGTGGGGATTTCTGGTTTGGAGGGAACATAAGCAGCATTAAGCATAAGAAGGAGCTGTGGATTGGCTAGGTACCCTATGAATCATTGTTAGTCCCGTGTGAAAACTTGAGTTACTGTAAATCGCTCAGAGCCAGCAGCTCTGCAGGATGAGCGATCAATTATTATTATTATTACTACTACTACTACTACTACTACTACTACTACTACTACTACTACTACTACTACAGTGTCCATGGCCCAGGGTAGCCTGATCTCATCAGATCTCAGAGCTAAGCAGGGTCAACCCTGGTTAGTATGGATGAGAGACTGCCAGTGTTCTCTCTAAGCTGAGTTAGTGTGAGCTAACTCACAGTTTTTTAGCCTCCGGCTCACACGTTTGTCTTAGCTCAGGAAGGATGGCTCCAGAGCAGACTAATTTATGCCGGAGCCAAATCTCTCGCTCACAACTTTCATGCCAGTAGCTCAGAAAGTAGGATTTTTGCTCACAGGACTCCACAGCTTAGAGGGAGCCTTGGAGACCACCAAGGAAGTCAAGGGTTGCTATGCAGAGGAAGGTACAGCAAACCACCACTGTTGGTCTCTTGCTTTGGAAACCCTATGGAGTTGCCGTAAGTTTTCTGCCACTTGATGACACTTTACACACACACAGGGGAGGAGCAGCAGAAGTGGCAACATATTTCTGTAGTAAATCTGCTCGATATCTTTTTTTCCCTCCTCTGTAATTGATCATGTATGCATCTTCCCTGGTTTCCAAGTTCTTAATAAGTTTAAGCCTCGGAGCACTCTTTAGACCTCCAGGGTCTGAAGAAATACATGCAGAACTCGCAAAGCCGCCTATTTGCATAATGACTGTCCCTGTTGTGAAGGCCAAATTGAGCATCGTTTCAGATCTCCAGCTGATTGCAAGGTTTCTAATTATCTCACGACCTTGTGGCAGTGCTTTTGTAAGGATCAAAAGAATCCTCGAATATATCTTGCAGGCAAAACCGTAATTAAACGTTGGGGAAGAAGTTAGCGATGGCGCCAAAGGAATGGAACTATAGCTCTGCTCATAAGTTCCAGTGAACGCAGATACAATCCGCATACAGTGTGCACTTGATTTTTTTTTACACACACATTGAGTAACTCTCATGTTACGTTCAATGCACGTACACGTGGCTGTGTAACTGAAACCCCACCCTTATGCAGGTACTGACCCCCAGTTTCATTTGTAAAGCGAATGTGCATTGGCTCTTCTTTACAGGCAGCTATTCAAATGTATGTGTAGGTTGTATGTGCATTCAGTGTAACAGGGCTTATATATGTGAACAAGATCACTGGCAGGATTGTTGATGAGTCCATAGTCTCCATATCTACTTTGTTGTGTTCTCCCCACCCCTTTTTATAAAATATTGGAGCCTTTTTCCAGTTTGTATATTCCTTCCCACACTTTCATTTCTCCCATCCTATCCCGAAGTATGTTGTCCCCAAAATCACAGCAAGTTTCAAGATACACTAACTTAAATGAGACTGTTCTAGCAAACAAAGAGAAAAGTGGGAGGAGCAGAGATCATCACTCACTGTGTACAGTCTGGAGAGACAGTCTGGTGTAGTGGTTAGGAGCGCGGACTCTAATCTGGGAGAACCGGGTTTGATTCCCCGCTCCTCCACATGCAGCTGCTGCTGTGACCTTGGGTCATTCACAAGTTCTCTCAGAGCTGTTCTCTCAGGAGCAGTCCTCGAGGGAGCTCTCTCAGCCCCACCTCCCACACAGGGTGTCTGTGGTGGGGAGGGGAAGGGAAAGGAGATTGTAAGCCACTCTGAGACTCCCTTGGGTAGTGAAGGGCGGGGTATAAATCCAATCTCCTCCTCCTCCTTCTTTGAAAAGTACTGAGACTTACTAGTGATTTCAGCTCTCAAACTTTATTTCAGCTCAGAACAAGACAAGCTACCCAGCTCGCAGGCTGGTTTATATGTGCAACAACCCCGCACCCAAAACTCACCCACGCACAAGTGATTGGCTATTTACAGTGGCCGAGAGTTCCATAGGCTCTCGGCCGGGAGCCTAGCCTGCCGATAGGCGCCGGCTAGGATCCGCTTGTCCCATTGTTTACTGTGAGCGAAGCTCGGCGGCTTCGCCTGACCGCGTGGTGAAATGGCCACGCACGTGGTCCAAGATGGATACGTTACATCCTTCTTCTTCCTGCCAAACTAGGCATGATTGGCTCCCTTGTGGCCACCATAAGGACACTGGCCCCATTTTAAAATAATTTAAAAATACCTCAAGGGCCCCATCCTGATCCTGTCCCCACATTGAGGTGGGTTTGAGGCACTGTTGGTGCCCCCCCCCCACTCCTCATGCGCTGAAAAGGGAATATACAAGACTTGAGATGCAGAAGGAGATAAAAATGCTGTTCTGCAGCTCTCTGCACTTTTAAATGACTTCAAATGGTGACGCCAACCGTCCCTGTGGTAGCCGTGAGGATGCTCTCACGTCTAATTTGGCCCTAACCCAAAAAACACGACTAGAACGCAAAATTCTGCAGCACCTGGTAGTTTGTTAAATGCGGGACCCACGATGCTTTCCCATGCAGACTCCCTCCCTCCCAAGAACGGAAATGCTCCCTGGAGTCATCCTGCTCCTTCAGCTGAACGAGACCATGGAGGAAATAGGAGGAGCGCTGACAGAGAAACCAAGGCTGGTCTTAGGTGTGTCTTGGCACAGCAGAGGCAGGGGTCTTCCCTCCTGGCCACTCTGGTGCACTGCCGTGACTTCTAATTGCATCTTTTACGTAATGCCAAAGCTTTAAAGAAGTGCAGGGGTGGCAGGAAGTATTTCTCCAGGCAGCCCACTTCCTTAGGAGGAGAGAGGGAAGGCATTTCCTGACTCCAGTCTGGGCCACCGAGGTTTATGCCACAACAATACGTCTGTGGCTCCCATACAGGTTCAATGCAGGGGTCATTTCATAGAAAAAGAAGTGCAGGAGCTCATTAGCATAACTCGTTAGCATAACTTATTTGCATATGTCACACTGCCTGGCATCACCGGAAGTGTGTCAGAAGGCAACACCCACCACTCAGGCTCCACTGGACTGTTTTGGATTGCTAGCTACCGTATTGGGCGGGGATGACGACGTGCAGATCTGTCCTCGCAGAGGAGGGAGAGCTTTTACCTGGATAAAACTTGGTCTTAAAAGTGCCATTGGACTGTTTTGGACCGGGGGGGCTCTGCAACTTACCTGGCTGCTTCTTGCTCTGACTGAGGGCTGCTGGGAGCAGGAGGTGGAGCTTGTTGCATGTACCCGCCCCCTGGGCTCTTTACTGCCGGAGCTCCGCTCCTGTGCGCTCCTGCAGGAAATGACCCCTGCTCGGGAGTCATCCCTTACCTGACAAAGAGAGGCACTCAAAAACTCCTACCCGGGAAATCTTGCTGTTGGACACTCAGGTGCCGCCAGACTCAGATTGCGCTGCTTTACTGCAGATTGACGTGGCACCTTTAAGACCAACAGAGTTTAATTCTGGGTGTCAGCTTTTGTGTGCCTGCACGCTTCTGAAGCACCTGGCAGATTGCCACTGGACTTCTGAAGAAGTGTACATGCACACAAACGTTTATACTCAGAATATACTCAGGTTGAGAAAGAAGTACTCTTCTCCCTTTCTCACAGTACAAGAACTCGTGGGCACTCCATGGAATTGCTGCGCGGTCGGGTTAGAACAGATAAAAGGAAGTACTTCTTCACCCAAAGAGTGATTAACACATGGAATTCACTGCCACAGGAGGTGGTGGCAGCTACAAGCATGGACGGCTTCAAGAGGGAATTGGAGAAACATATGTAGCAGAGGTCCATCTGTGGCTATCAGCCACAAGGCATAGATAGGGACTCTCAGTCTGGGGCAAGGGATGCTCTGCATTCTTGGTGCTTGGGAGGGGGTCAACAGTGGGAGGGCTTCTAGTGTCCTGGCCCCACTGATGGACCTCCTGAGGGCACCTGATATTTTTGGCCACTGTGTGACACAGAGTGTTGGACTGGATGGGCCATTGGCCTGATTCAACATTTGGCGTCTCTTATGTTCTTATTAATCTTGGTTGGTCTTCAAGGTGCCACTGGACTCAAACTCTGTTCTGTTGCTTCAGACCAACATTGCTTCCCACCTGAATCTAATCCAACGCAATGGCTGTTTTGCACATGATAGGGAGGCCATCCAGATTTGCTGGTTAAGCTTCCTCACACCTCCTTTCTCAACTGCCCCTCTTTCCTGCCCCTCCTTCCTGGCCTTGCAAATCAACTGGGAGAGGGTGTATGGGACATACTTTGGACCCAGCTCACAGTCAGAGAACCACCGCTCTACATTTAAAGGAATAACATGTCACCTCATGAAATGAAAGCAACTTGCTTGAGAAATTATTTTAAGCTTCAAAGGGAGAGGCCAAGCAAAGGAAATGTATATGGGGAGAAAGGACCATGGAAACGTGTGTGTGGTAAGGGGCCATGACTTCCTGGTAGAACATCTGCTTGGCATGCAGAAGGTCCCAGGTTCAACCCCCTAGCATCTCCAGTTAAAAGCATCAGGTAGGTGTAGGTGTCTTGGGCTAGCTTGCCCAGCCTGAGTCCACTGTGGCTGAAGACTCCTCTGAACCAGCTGAAGTTAGTGAGTTAGAGATAGTGGTGCCTCAAGATTCATTGCTGGCAGCTGACCTTGACCCACCCACAAGTATCCCACCAGGCTCCCCCTCATTAATTGAATGGTGAAGGGAAAAGCTCCGACAAGACTTAGGGACACTCAGAGTGCTCACCTCTTGGCTCAGTGCCA